>NW_027413215.1:105062-207505 GCF_048544455.1 Silene latifolia | reverse complement strand
CCATAGCTCAATAATTTTGTTAATAGAGCTCGACAACTTTGTAACACCGCTCAGTTACATTGATTAAGTTGTATATACAACCAGTTGTATAATACATTAACTGCAAGTTCTTCCCCAAAAACAAGAAATTGTAAAAATATCAAATTAATTATGGCCTTATTTAAGAACTTTATTTAAAGTTCTTCCATTGCACCAAAAAGTTCTTAATTATTGAAATTGTCAAAATTTTATTTGGCAAAGGAAGAACTTTATATAAAGTTCTTCCATTGCACTTGCTTTAAGGAAAAACAAGACTTCTACTAAATGTAAACTATTTAAGTTCTTTATTTATTTTTTTAAAACAAATCGTATACAAATTTCCCGATAAACCATTGAACGGCGTACAACAACCGTATAATGCATACTCCCTCATCAACAGCTATTAAATGAGTTGTTGAAACTATTATAAGATTTTGTTTAACACTATAACAGACTTGTGAAAACTACGAGTAATTAACTAATTCTGTTAATATCTTATAAACTACTCTCATATATCTAATGAATGGCAATAAAAATGTCTACTAAAATTAAGGAATTTATCATAAAACTAAATACTACTCCGTACTCCTTAACAAACACAAGTTTTTTTTTTTGACAACAATGAACTGAGATATATAAATAAAGAAAATATGAAAACAAACAAACAAACAAGACAAGCGGTTTAGCCTGTAGCTAGACTAACAGACCAGAAAGGATATAATACAAGGAGATATCTAATTTTCGCAATTGAATTGCGAACGCTTATTGGTACTGACTGATGATTCGTCAGAACGGAAGATAGCTTTGAACATGAAAACTGAAACTTAGCAGAGTGACATCCTGCTGATTGAGCATGAGTCATAGCATGAAGTAAAGCTCTTGTGGTAGCAATGAAAGAGGACGCAGCACGAATATGCGTTAAAAAGGAGCAACCAGAAGCTTCAGAGATGATACAGCTGTAACCTTGATGGGTAGGAAGCCGTTTGATGTGGACATAAAACAGAGTTGCTAATGTGCTTTCTTGCGACAGGAAATGAGAGACTCCGGTGGGAGGGCATGGTAAGGAAATGAAAGGAGTTAGTGAAGCCCATATATCCGGAATTATTGATGTGAAAAAGCAAGGGAGTCTCAAGTTGACAAATACGCAGGGTTCCACGGGTTGTCCTCGGAAAACAGCAGCATTTCGGATGGACCAGATGGCAGATAGAGTCGAGCAGAAATATAGAAGATAGTTATGTGAGACAGAGGAAAGTCTTGAGAAATAGGAGATCATATTAGCCAGCCATGTTGAAAAAGGTATAGATGCGTTTACTGCGTGTATCAAGACCAAGGGAAGTGGCTTTCCAAACATGGCGAGCAATAGAACATGACCGGAAGAGGTGATCAGCTGATTCCGGTGCATTGTGGCAGAGATTACAAGTTGATGAAATACCAATACCTCGAGAGGAGAGCTTTTCCAGCTTGGCATAATATTATGTCCCGGTCATGCCAAAGTAAAATCCCAAATTTTGTAGAGCCACGCATCTTCCAAATACGTGTCCACGGAAAAGAGGAGGTTAAAGGCAAAATAGCGGAGCCGAAGGTGTTGAACCATAAGAAAAGATAGCCTGATTGGACAGAGTAAGATCCATCTTCAGTAAACTTCCAATAAACAAAGTCATCAATGTCGAGTGTGGGGTTCCATAGCAATAATCTCCCCGGCTGAGTGAGGTTCAAAAACGGAAAATTGCACTTGGATTCCGGTTCCCGGATGGCAGAACCAAATCTGAACAGACAAGGTCGGAGCATCGCCAGGAGCGATCGCAAAGAAGGTATCTTGCCATTCACCCAAGGATGTCGTGTTAAATCAATAGAATTTCCTTTTCCTAGTTTCCAAGCTAAAGCTTCAGATGAAGCAGCAGCAGCACGACAAACGCCATTCCAAAGAAAAGAGGGACGTGAAGTCCGTGAACGCCGAGATGGAAAAGGAAAGTCTTTTGCATACTTAGGATATAGTAACTTGGCTAACAGGCCCAAGGGATTGGAGTGAACGCGCCAAAAGATCTTAAGCAGAGATGCTTGACTCCATAGGAGAGTATTCTTAATACCGAGGCCACCACAATCCTTGGGTGCCTGGATAACATCACGTTTGAGCCAGTGAATCGCAGGGCGTTGCCAATCACTTCGCCACCAGAATGCAGCAATTAAGGAGTCAATTTTGTTGCAAATTGAAACCGGGAAGGGAACGGCCGTCATCAAATGATTGAAAGATGCAAGAAGAATGGCCGAGATAAGAAGCAGCTTGCATGGTTGACTAAGGTGCAAGGACGACCATAAGGCAATACGGGTTGAAAGCTTGTCAATGTATGGGTTGAAAACATCAGATCTTTTACGAGGAATATCAATAGGAACGCCGAGGTAAGTGTTGAAGGAAGTCACCGTCTGCATCTTTAGAATATTGGTCAAATGGGTCTTGAAATCAAGGAGCATTTGACCGAATTTGATGTAGGACTTGCTCAAATTAATCATCGACCGTGTTGCTTCAAATGTTTTGAATAAATCACGTAAAACAGCAAAGGAGTCTGGAGTAGCCTTGAGACAGAGAAGAGCGTCATCAGCATAGAAAAGGTGAGATAAAGGAGGGGCATATCTTGAAACCTTAATACCCACAAGTTCACCCGATTTCTCAGCATGTGAAAGTTGACGGGATAGAACTTCCATGCACAGAATAAACAAATAAGGAGATAAAGGATCGCCTTGACGAAGGCCGCGTGTTGAATGAAAACAGGTAGTGGGTTCGCCATTGATCAGGACACGGTAGGAAACTGTAGAGATGCATTCCCAAATAATGCTACACCAAGCAGGAGGAAAACCCATATGTCGCATAACGGCCATAAGAAATTGCCAGGAGACTCTATCAAAGGCTTTGTGCATATCCAGCTTGAGGACCGCGTAACAATTATTACCTCTAGTTGTTTTATTAACATAGTACATAATTTCATGAGCAATTATCGAGCTGTCTGACATCAGTCTTCCAGGTACAAAAGCTTGTTGCGTATCCGAAATAAGAGAAGGAATGACCATCTTCAGCCTATTAGCCAAACACTTTGAAGAAATCCGGTAAATAACATTGCAAAGGCTGATTGGGCGATAATGTGAAACCATTTCCGGATGATCAATTTTTGGAATAAGAACAAGAAGGGTAGCATTCCATTCCTTTAACATCACGCCGGAATTAAGAAAGCGGAGAATAGCCGTGGTTACCAGATGACCAATCCTGGACCAAAACAACTGGAAAAAACGTGGAGTAATACCATCAGGCCCCGGGGATTTCGAGCCATTCATACAACGTAGTGCACTGATGACATCGCTTTCTGAAAAAGGAGTGGATAAAAGGGAGCAGGCAGACTGTGAAAGAGAAGGGAGGTCCAGATTGGAAAGAAAAGAATCATACATATCACTTGAAAACCCCTGATTAAGAGATATCGGATTTAGGAACAAATCTTGAAAGTATTGTATAATTTCAGCTTCAATAGCAAGAGGATCATGTAACCAATCACCCGCCTGAGTTTGTAGTGCAACCAAACGTTGTTTTGAGGTTCGTTGTTTAACTTTACTGAATAAGAAACGAGATGGGAGACCGTCCATGATTTCTTTTCGAAGCTTCGCACGCTGGCACCAGTAACTATGCTGTTTGTGAATAAGTTGTAGCCGGTCATCACGAAGAGAGTGAAAAGCATCAGCAGAAAGGGTGTCAGAAATCGAAGCGGCTGACTGGTCTAAATCATTTTCAACAGAGGACCAGTTTATGCCATGTGAAACACGGTGCTTAACAACCCATTTGAGAAGAGCAAACCTAACAGCAGCCAATTTCCTAGATACCATGAACATAGTTGAGCCTCGCACAGGAGTAGCCCAAGCCACTGTAACCAAGTCAGCAACCTCAGGCAGAGGAAGGCACCAATTATCCAGACGGTAAGGGCGTTTGGAATGAGCAGGCCGAGAGAGACGTAAAATTATTGGTGCGTGGTCCGAGACAAGTATTTGTAGATGAGTAATTGATGCGAAAGGAAAGAGATTAAACCAATCAGCGGTGGCATAAGCACGATCAAGACGCTCCATGATGCAGTCGGAATGATGTTGGCTATTCGACCAGGTGAAACGAGGGCCAAAAAACGGAACGTCAATGAGATTGTTATGTAGCTTCCAATTTGTAAAAACATCCTGACCACGGATCAAATTTGATCCACCAAGCTTGTCGGAGTGTAATTCAACCTGATTAAAATCCCCAATAATAACAAAAGGTGAGTAACCTAAAATTACATCAGAAATTTTGTCCCATAAAGATGATCGATACATAAACACAGGTTCCCCATATATAAACATACAATACATATTGTGCATCACAGAAGGGCTAACTTCAACTGAAAGATTACAAAAGATAAAGCGGGGGTCACTACATAAGACACTAATATTTACAGAGTCAGCCCAACGAAGAAGAAGACCACCACTACGACCTAGAGAATCGACACCACAAAAATTAGGAAGGTCTTGACAAGAAGTTCGCAAAGCCGCAGTTCCAACAGAAGTATGGGTTTCTTGTAAAAACAAAATAGACGGATGATATTTATGGATGCAGTGACGTATATACAGAATTGTAGGATCATCCGTCTCGCCAAATCCCCTACAATTCCAACAAAAGATATTCATGATTTCCCTGGTGGTGAATTAAGGTCCACCACCAGACCTATGACAGAAGCTTCGTCTTCAACGCTGAAACAGGACACAGATGAAAAAGAAGTCAGTAGTTGCGGATAAAAATCACAGGTAAAGAAAGAAGAGAGTTTACAGCGCTTGGATGGACTGCCTTCCAAAAGCGAAAAATCCAAAGGAAAAACTCTTTTTTTGCTAAAAATAGTAGGCGACTTAGGCCAACTGTAATTAAAACCAAACAGGCCCAAAAAAAGGAGAAGACGGTCAGTGGGTAAGGAAAGAGGCGAAGCCTCAGCAAAAGAGAGGTCCAGAAAATTGGACTTACCAAACTTCTTAAACTTGGGCCTACTAAAGAAATTTAAAGAGCTGGGTACCTTTCTTTTATAAACAAACTTTATTTTCTTGCCCGCTGTATCAACTGGGTCCAAAGGAAGCCCAGTGCCAGCAGGCCCAAAACCACCAACAGAGTCACGAAAAAGAAAACCAACATCAATGGGCTGAGAAGGAGTCAAAGGTTCAGCCAGGCCCAACGATAAAGGCTCATCAAGGTCTTCCTCAGGTGCGGAGACCCTAAAAGCAGGTGACACACGACGGCGGCTTGATTCGGCGTGAGACGGTGGCTGAGGAGGTGCTTCCTGATCACGAAAAGAAGATCTAACCAACGGGTGCGTTTCCAGAAGCACTTCCCTTGAGAGGTCCTCATGAACCTCAAAACCAGGAGGAGGTTTGGAAATAGGTGCGTCCCCGTCATCATCATCATCATCCGAGGGTGATGATGAGAAAGAAAACACAGGGGAAGCTCCACCGGAATCCATACGAACAGAATTGTCAGGTGATGCAATATTAATCTCTGTATTGAGATATTTCAAACGCGAAGGAAGGCCCAAAATTTCAGGCGAATAAAATCGGGAACCAGGAGGTCCGTGCAACACCAGCAAACCACGATTACTGAGCTCGTCCATACGAGCGCGGATGCGCCTAGCTCCTTCCACCTTGCCTGAAGGGCAAAAAGAAACCCGATGACCAACTTCCCCACAAGTTTTGCAAAAGCGGAAAACCCCTTCGTATGAGAACGCAATCCATTGATGCTGACGATCATTAAGAGCCAAGAAGCATCCAGGGATAAGAGGTTTGGATAAGTCAATCCAGACCTTTACCCTAACAAAATTCCTTGTGGGCATCAAAGTAGTAATGCTTTCTTCTTCAGAAATATCTCCCACATGGGAGAGGAGGTAAGAAGCCACAGAAGAGTGCATAAGGTGGAAAGGAAGGTGCAAAAGCCTAATCCAAATCGGGACAACATGAAAGAGCATGTTATCCGGAAATGAAGTAGGTGCAATTTGTCTGAAAACAAGCAGACTTCCATCTATATTGACAGTCTGACGCTGCCTGAAGTAGGAGTAATCTTCCGGCGAGGAGAAAGAGAACAGGTAGTAAGGTTCCATTGAGCGGATGGAAACAACACCATTAAGCTTCCAATGGATATCAATGACTTCAAAGATTCTGTCAGTATCCAGGTAGCGCTGATCAATGAATCTTGCCAACAGAACAGTTTTGAAATCGATTCCAGTGAAATCGATGCATAAGTGGGGTGGTAATTTGATACTAACACCAGCTCGACATGGAGCTGGCGTGGATGATGAAGCCATATGTATATATATGTTGTATTAGGGTTTTAAGGTATTATAGTAATAAGGGTCTGTATGTTGTATGGATTTTTTTTTTTTTTTTATATATAAATATAGATAAGAAGGAAGAAAGGATTATATGAACTGAGAAAGAAAGGCAAACAGGCACTTAAAAAGGGGGGAAGAGGTAGATGTTAGGCGGTGGTTCATGCAAGAAGAAGGATTGAGGGATCGACACGCAAATTAAAAGGAGGTTGCATGCAAGGCAGATCAAAAACAGGAAGGGAAGTTAGGCAGATGGAGAAGAAAGTGGAGAGGGTAGTGGAGGGGAGGAGATAAGGTTAGGCGGCCATGAAAGGGAAGAAACCTTAATACAAGGAAACTCTCAGAAGAGAGGAACTCTCTAGACCTAGAGAGAGATTTTGATGAGGTTTTGATGATGTGTTCATACATACGGACTACTAAAAGCATATTGATATAGACAAGATTGTTTTTCCTGTTAAAATTTCCAAACAAAGTAGTTAAGTACATGTATTATGTTGACGACGTACCTTAAGTTTAGACGTACAGAATAAAATAGAATCTTGCGTGTAAACAAAGGGAAGATGACGGTCCTTGAAGAGCTCAGTGTATGTTGTTTATTTAAATGAGAGGAATATGGCTCATTTATACATGGAGACTTGGAGACTACAAAAGAGAACCAGAAACACACTAAAATAACTTTTTGATGGTCAACTTGCAACAAAGGAGGCATTCCATGTTTTTTTTTACAACAATAAACTGTTATAAATAAATAAAACCAGTACGGAGTACATTAGAGTACAAACAGAGGGGCATTAGCAACCCCAAAACTACGTGCTACCCAAGTACAAGTAGTGCTAATCAAAGAAACAAGTCGACTTCTCTTGAACGGTGGATGGTAATGAGCATCAAACTCGAGAGAATGGACATCCTTCCGCTTGAGCTGAATAAAAATGAATTGAAATAAGTTGAAATTAAGAGAATAAGAATAATAATAATTTGAATTGAAATAAGTTTAATAATGAATTGAAATAAGTTTAATAATTTGAGATTCAATAGGTCTCATGAGAAACCGTCTTCCACTAATTTAGTGGGAAACATAATAGGGAAAAAATGAAATTCAATGGGTCCTACATCCCATCATGTGAGAGATCTCTCAATAACGCTATTGAAAGACCGTCTCTCTGGAATTTTTGTGTTTTGAAATTTGACCTAATTTTATTTTGGTGATCTGAATTCTATCAACATTCTCGTATATTTTGGGTAAAGATAACTTTTTTTTTTTTTTTTTTTTTTTTTTTTTTTCGAACTATCTGAATATTTGATCTGGTAATTTGTTTTTCGTTTATTCTTGCACTTTATTATGCCAAAAAAAAAATCATTATTAACTGAAGTAAAATTTGATTATTTTACTTTTTGCTCAAAAATAAAAATATTTTAAATCTCAAGTCACCAAACGATGTGAAATATAATATAGACACCAATGAATTATATC
Source organism: Silene latifolia (assembly GCF_048544455.1). Classification (NCBI taxonomy): domain Eukaryota; kingdom Viridiplantae; phylum Streptophyta; class Magnoliopsida; order Caryophyllales; family Caryophyllaceae; genus Silene; species Silene latifolia. The sequence continues at coordinate 199,651 of NW_027413215.1, read as the reverse complement.
AACCTTAATGCACCAAATGAAATTTTATCAAAACTCAAGGTATCAACGTGTAAATTTATCATATTTTTTAATAACAAATAAATGGTTTAACTTATTTATAGGTCCAATGTTTATATCTCATTTTTAGAATGAATTGGGATAGAGACAATAAGGAACTTTATGGACATAAACCTTAGTGTATAAGTGTATTATGTATATATAAAGAAATAAATGTATGAAGGTCTACAATAAATAACTTTATTACCTACTGAATAATTAACGACAATTCATGAAAAGAATAGCTAATTTCTTACATAATCCTATTTGTGAATTTCTTACCAACTTGCTATAATTTATTTTTTCGAATAGGTTGATGAACATGGCTTTCACTTTACTGATTTGTTGGAAAGAATCGAACCAAAAACGTAGGGTAGAGAGTGTGCAACCATATTATTGATGCGCCTTAGGCAAAAAGACTATCAAATCATACACTAGTATAATTATTGCAACCATTGGTTATTTTTTAATTCCTGTTTAGTAATATGATAAGTTTTTTTTTTTTTTTTTTTTTTTTTTTTTTTTTGGCAGCAGTAAAGATAGTTTTACACAATACACACCCGACTCTCGGAGTCGGGATTCCTTTGTTTAATTTCTTACACAAGTAATATGATAAGTTAGTGAAGCTTTTATTAAAATAATATTCAAAAACAAAATATTTATCATTTTGGCTTGAAATCAAAACTAACTAGTTTTAAGCCCGTGCAACAAAATTGCACGGGTATAGTATATTTTTTAAAATAACGTATCGTTTATTCTACCATAATAACTATGGAGTACTTTTTATTATAAAGTAAATGCATAAATATTGAAAACTTAACTACGTTCGATAAAATGAAATTTTTAAAATTAAACTTATAAAAGTACTCGTTTTTAGTTGTATTTAAAGTGTGGGTTGACCGGTTGAGCCATGTACTCCATGTCTATGATAAATTTCAACAATAAGTCTCTTTTATATCTGTTTTAACATCAAAATAGGTCAAGTATTATTTTGCATGTTCATATAAGACAAATATATTGCTTATACAAACTACTTGACTCATTTTAAAATCAAGACAGATATACCCGTTATAAATGAGAATTTGTGAAATTTCATTATAACTTTTGTGCTTGCATTTGCCCACATAAGAAATCAATTAAAATGGACTTACGTATCTAAGTAAAAAAATTGATCGACAAATTTGGCCCATGAAGAAAGTAAGAAACCCTAGCCTAAACCCATATAAGTAAAACTACCCACTAATAATCCATCACCCCAAATATACCACTCTTAAACGCAGCTCATATCTCTCTCTCACTAGGTCTCTCCAAACCTAAACACATCAACCATTAAATTCGATTCTATAACTACATCCTTAAATATAAAAATTATTTTTTTGAGGTGTATAAATATAAAAATTATTATAAATCGAGTGAAGATGATTTCTTTCATTTTGCATACGGTAATTCAACCTTTTTATTATTAATATTATTGTATAGTATATGTCAATTTTCTCATTAACATTTTTTAACAGTTTTATTTTGCTATAAAATTAGCCTTTTTTTATTCCAAGCAAGTTCTTCATTTTTCTGGTTATTTATTTTGCTATTATAACACGTTCTAAGTAATTGTGATTTCATGACATATATAAGGATTGAATTTTTTAAATTTGTTATTAAAGATCCAATCTTTTAAATCTGTTTCTTGTTTTTTAAAGATTCAATTTTCCTAATTATGCCATTAAAGTTTCAGTTTTTTTAAATATTATTTTGATAATATCCCATGATTAAATTTAGATCTAGAAAATTAGAGAATTTTTAAACTTTAGAAGTATATTTGAATTCGGTTGTTTTTTTTTTTCCAATAATTAAAGCATTTTGATTTCATATGTTTTATGGTAGTTTTTTTTATTTTAAATAAATAATGGCTATTCAAATTACCATTTTTTTGCCCCAGTATTCACTAATAAGTAATCTTTCAATTCAAGAATAAACATTTGAATAAGATTAATTAGAATAAGAATTGAGTTGAATAGAGAGGGTAATTAATTGGCACAAAAAACATGGGAGGACCCATAAGATTATATTATTAAAACTCATCGACCAATGAGAAGCCAAAGAAAAACTTAACTTTTATACTATGTAGATTGTCAAACTAGTGTCCATGTAAGATTGGGAATGCCAAACCAAAAGACCATCATCCAAGACCTCAGCTTCTTTACAGCATCACCACAACAGCAACCCCCTTATTCCTCTTCTCCCTCGTCGCACTACCATGATCACAACTAACCTCGCTGGCGACCTCCAGTCCTTCACAGTTCGCGCGAACCACCGCTACCTCCTTCATCGCAAAAACCATCCGTTTCATCAGCGCATCAAATTTATTGCCACCATTTCTATCCCATCGGCAGGCTCGACATTACACTATCACGTTCATAGCTTAGAACGCTGGCACACAAACGCTTTCAAATTACGCTGTCAACGAATGTGTCGATCCTTGCTTTCAGTGTTTGGGTCGATCTCAAGTCCACCGTTATCACCGCCAACGACGTCGGGGTCTGCCACCGTTACAAACGCCGGCATCGAATACCGTTATTAATACTGCGGTGCATCGCCATCATCTTTACGAGTCACCTCTCCAATTGTCATCTCCACCAAACTACTTTCCATTATACTTCGTACTAGGTAGTATCCCGCACCTCGTGCGGCATGTTTTAAAATTTAATTATTATATTTGAAGAAAAATAACATAATTTATATATGACCTTTAATATTTTACTTATAAGTAAAAATAAATTAATTTTTCTCATTTAATTTTTTTAGGTTTATTTTCAATATTTTAAAATAAAATACATATAATTTTAATTAAAACTAATAAGTGATAATTAATTATGCTGATCAAAATTTTATAAATTATTTTGTGACTGATCAAGTATCACATTAATTAAAATAAAGTTTATTCAAATAATGCAACAATCAACATTAAGTTCTCAAATTATATCATTTCACAACACGTTACATTCCTAATCAATTAATATTTGTTCAAAATGATGTGAATTATAATTTCATGTAATTTTTTTTTTTATGTATAACGTGTCATATTTATGTATCAAACATATAGAGTTCAAACTCAACTTATTCAAATGTTTTGATTGTGTTTTGTATCTGTTATGTATCAAACATATCTATAAAAATTGCACCTTTTGTATTTTTAAACAATTATATATAAATGATGTTTAAGAGTTTACCTGTAAATAAGTTAGGTTAAACTTTCTCAAATAATATTTTTTGAGGTTTAACTTTAAAGTATTTAAAATATAATATATAAAATATTTAACTAAAAGTAATATTTAGCTAGTCATAATCAATATTTATACTTGACGTATACGTATTTTAATTGAAGATATTAAAGAAACATGTAACGTTTTTTTTTCTGCTTTTTCATGTATTTTATAATATTATCTTATTTAATAATCATTACTTTTGTTTTGATTATTCAAATGCATTTGCGATCACTGTGTACATATATACTCATACACATACTTGTTATCACACTATTTAAACCTAACAAAATCTCATATGTATTCAATTTCTCGAAATATAATTTTTTTTATTCCCCATATAAAAACTTAATTATCTCTTAGTCGTTTTCTTTAAGTTATGTTTTTAAGAAATACAATGACTCTTTCAAAAAATATTATTCTTAGCATTTAATGGACTAAGTTTTATAACTTTCTCAAAATCTCTTTTTACGTAAATATAAAATATTATGAGACACTCACTTTAATCATCTCTACAAATCAAAATATTTCAATAAATATAATGAAAATTATACTCAATTTGAAGCATTTTTCACAATAAATGTAACTATTTACATTTTAGAATTTTTATCAAAATAATCTTTTAGTCAAATCACCGTAATTATTTAACGCAATTTTATAATAAAATTTATTAAGTTATAATTAATATTTTGCTGAGATTTATACGCATTTATTATGTTTATATTTAATGTTCAGCTGTAATTAATACTTGTATTTAAAGCTGGGTTGACACGTGGCGCATCAACAATATATATGTATATATATATATATATATATATATATATATATATATATATATATATATATATATATATATATATATATATATATATATATATATATATATATAGGAATGGGATCATGTGAGTATTAGTTATATATTTGAGGATTGAGGATTAATACTATGATAGGTATTTAGGGTGGAAACAAGGAAGGGCAAATTAGTAATTTAACAGCTGCCTATATAAACTATGTTTTACATCAATACCGTTATTTCCTCCTTTCAAATTCTCTCTCTACTGTAGCTGCTTCTCCCTTCAATTTCTCTCTCTACTGTTGCTTCTTCCTCCATTGTTGAGCTCGAAAACCCTAGAATTTAGGCGTCATCTCCGTTTTTCGTCGTCATTCTTCACAATTATCATATTATTCCAATTAGTTCGTTTGTTCAGGTACGTAATTGGCGTTTTTCGTCCCTAAATTTCGAATACGTCCTAACATTACTCTGTTTGTTCTTCTTTCCTTTTTATAATTTGAATTTCATCTTGCTTTTGTTTGTTATTTTCAATTTAATTTTGTGTTTCCTCAAATTCGGTACGTTTTTTGTTTTATTTCCAGGTTTTGCTGCTCATTCTTCACAATTATCATATTATTTCAATCATTTCCTTTGTTCAGGTACGTAATTGCCGTTTTTCGTCCTTATGTTTCGCCTTCGTTCTTATCTTAGTCTGCTTGTTCTTATTTATTTGTTATTTTCAATTTAATTTTGTGCTTCTTTAAAATTCGGCTCGTTTTTGTTTGATTTCAAGGTTTTCGTGCTCAAATCTCTGCGTCTTCAATCTTCATTGTGATGTCTGGTATGTTATTCTTCTTAATTTTGTACTTTCAGCGTATTCTGAAATCTCTGCGTATTCTCTCTTTATTTTGTACTTTCAGCTTTCAATCACATGTTCGTCATACTTTTGGTACATATTTTTTTGTTCATTGACGTTCTTATTTTTCTCAATATGTGATATTGTTTTCTACACCTGGTGATATTGTTTATGTTGATATGTACATTGTATATTCACGTTTGTGATATTGTTTTTCAACTTCATGTGTGATATTTGTTCCAGAGTACGTGATATTGTTTTCCTGAATATGTGATATTGTCCAGGCACCTGTGTGATATTTTTCCTGCAACATTGTTTGTGATATCGTTTTCCATCTTCATATGTGATATTTTCCCAGACAACGTGATATTGTTTCCCTAGATAGGTGATATTGTTCAGCCACTTGTGTGATTTTGTTTTCGTCCATATCTTTTACACTTTTTCTTGTTATCTTACCTTTCACTTTTCTTGCCAGATCCTACAAGTAATGTAACCTCTTCTTCCTGTAATGATCTTCATGTCTCTGCCATTACCTCTAAAGATAGTAATGATATTGTTGAGTCTTCACTTACTTCTACTCTTCTGATTGAACCACCTGATGCATCTAGTTCTACTCCACATGTTGAACAACATTCTGTTCCTTCTCGTGTGCATCAACTACTTTTGGACTCCACACCTGGTGGTAGTGAATTGTGGACAAGGAATGTTGCACCTGAATTTAAACCTTATATTGGCCAGTTGTTTGGGACGTTGGAAGAAGCTATTAGTTTTTATGATGTTTATGTAGAAGCATGTGGTTTTGAACCTAGGAAGTCTTCTCAAAAAAGGTCTGTTTCTGGTGATGTGAAGTATAAATTTGTAGTTTGCAACCGTGAAGGTTTTAGAGATCGTAAGAGGAAGGCTACTGTTTTAGATAGTGGAAAGGAGCAGGCAACTCCCAGGCCTTTTGATATCAGGAACACTAAATTAACTAGGATTGGTTGTACTGCTATGATTGAGTTTCGCTATAATGGGGATGGTTATGTTGTTTTTCAGTTTCGTGAGTGGCATAATCACCGTCTTTGTTCACTTAGAAATCGCAGCTTTCAAAAAAAACACAGGCACCTCCATCTTTATCATAAAAAGACAATTATTGATCATTCAAGGGTTAATCAAGGGCCAACAAGGGCATTTAGAAATGTCAAGGAATATGTAGATGGCTATGAGAATGTTGGAGCTCAACTTGTTGATTTTAAGAATTTTGGAAGGGATATCAAATGTTTCATAGGAGACCGGGATGCTCAACTGTTTGTTAACTATTTTGAGGATAAACGTGATACCACTGAAGGTTTTTACTTTGCTTATGAGGTGGATTCTGGTAAATGCTTGGTTCGTGCCTTTTGGTGTGATGCAGAGTCTCGTAGAAACTATGCTTTGTTTGGTGATTACATCACTTACGATCCAACTTACAAGTAATAAGTATTGTATGCTTTTCACTCATTTCTTGGCGTAGACCACCACAAAAGGTCGATTACTTTTTGCTTCATGTTGCTATTTCATGAGGATGAAGATTCGTTCACATGGGTCTTTCAAAAGTTCCTTGATGCTATGGGACAGCGAGAGCCACACTGTATAATAACTGATCAGTGTGCTGGAATAAAGCTGGGTTTGCGTGCTGTCTTCAAACATGCTAAGCGCAGATATTGCATGTGGCATATCATGCAAAAGGTTACTGATAAGGTTGGGCCTGCAATTTCGAGAGAGACTGATTTTGTCAGCCGTTTGAATGCTATTGTTTGGGATGCTGAGTTAGAACCTCTTGAATTTGAAGAAAAGTGGTGTCAGTTGGTCAATGAGCATAATCTTGATGGTAATTCCTGGTTGTCAACCATGTTTAGAAAAAGGAGGAAATGGATCCCAGCTTATTTTCGTGATGTTCCTATGGGTTGTCTATTACGAACAACTCAACGTTCTGATAGTCAGAATAATTTTTTCAAGCGTTTTGAAAATGCACATGGTACACTTGTTGAATTCTTGATGCGGTTTCAAAGTGCCATTGATGTACAAATACCATACTCAAAAACAACTTGATAGAGACGATGATTGTACTCTTCCACAATTAGCGACTTCTCTTAAGTTGAAGCTCATGCTTCCAAGGTTTATACAAATGTCGCTTTCGTTTTTCAAGTAGAAGCTTCTTCTTCTATTTGTTCCCTTAGTGTTGGTGGCTTCACACCACCTGCAAACGGTGTAGAATTAATTGGTATTGCTGATGCCAAAACACAGAAGACCTACCAAGTCGTCTACAATTCTCTAACGAATGACGCTGAATGTTCTTGCAAGTTGTTCAACTAGAAGGGTATTATTTGTAGACACATTATCTGGGTTTACTCGGAAAAAAGTCCACACTTTGCCCGATAAATACATTCTTATGCGGTGGACCAAGAATGCACATAAGATCCCTCTTTATGGTCCACATGGTGAGTTAATCGAGGATTTTGATGCCACTGATTTACGAAAGATGGAAATGTGCAAGTTATGGTCAGAGTTCTACGCGACCATCAGTGTGCTCAAGAATGTGCCTACGAAGGAGATCACTGATCTTGTTGACACCCTTAAACAATTCAGGGTGAAACTCAATCCGCAATCAGAGTCAATGACCAAAGAGCAGGAGTTGGAGATGCTTCTCGGGTGCAGTTCCTCAACTGAGGTGAGGATTTTACCACCTCGTCGGGGCAAAGAACAAGGGTAGCGGGAAGAGAATGATCTCCAAAAAGCAACAATGCATAGCTAAAGCGGAGAAGCCTAAAAGGCTTTGTCGTAATTGCAAACAAATGGCTCACCATGATAAACGTAACTGTCCTAATGCTTTTGTACCTGATGCCGACAATAAGGTATGTTCACCATGAACAGTCTATGTATGAAACTTTTTATCTATGCTGTATGGTCACGAGTCAGAAACAATACCATATGTTATTTAAAATAATATCACATCTTATGCTAAACAGTATCACTATTTGACGATACCAGAATGTGATATTATTTGAGGATAACAGAATGTGTCAACACATCTGTCTTAACTTTCTTTTATATTTTCCTGGTAATTTAAGAAACAATACCACATACTGTTAGAAATAATATCACACTTTTGTAGTACACAGTATCACTGCTTGAGGGTAACAGAATGTGATATTGTTTGTAATTGTTCTGAGATAGAAACAATATCACACTTCATTTGAAATAATATCACTCCTTATATAAAGTAATATCATTGTTTCACCTTTTTGTGTTTTCAGGGTAGTTCAGATGAGGATGATGCTGATGATGGTTGATCGGTCGAAGGAGTTTTTGTTGATGGCGTTCATTAATTATAGCAGCAGCAAATAGACGCCATTCTATATGACTAGTATATTAATATAGCCTACAACATTCATTAAAGTATAGATTATACTTTATTTTTAATAGAAAGTACTCGTACTCGGATAGTATTTGATTATTTTATTTGTCTCAGTTGTCTTGTTTTTGTATTTTGTGATACTTTTGAGAAACAATATCACACCTTACATTTATATATTTCACATCTTACTCTAAACAAAGATATCACTACATCAGGAGTATTATATATGCCTTTTGCTTTAAGATTTTCACATCTTGTGTTTTGTGTGTTGTCAAAATATGGCAGTTCATAATATGGCAGTTTTCTAACACAATATCAACTTGTGTACACAACAATATCACAACATAGTGAAAACAATATCAACGTAAGACTTAAACTAACATATTCATATTGTGATATTGTTTATACATTCAAGTGATATTGTTTAACATACTGTGCGATACTCAGAAGCAATATCAACCTGTGTACACAACAATATCACAACATTCTAAAAACAATATTAACGTGAGATTTAACAATCCATATCCATAGTGATATTTGAAAGTAAACAAAGTGTGGTATTGTTTTAGCCTGTGTGATATTGAGAAGCAATATCACAAAGAACTATTACACAATATCACACCAAACGTGAAATAATATCACACTTTAGCATCGCTTAGATGACATCCAAAATAAGCATCAATACTTTACCATTATAAAAAGTTACCATTAAATTCGTTTTTAGTTTAATTAGCATCAATTTTGTACTACCATTACATAGCCTTTACTTTAATTACAACTTCGTTCTAATAAATATAGTAGTCCTAATTCCTTCCTCTTCCTCTCCCGCGGTTCTTCGGATTTGCAACGGTCTTAATCCTACCACGTTTGTATGTTACTGCGGGCTCGTTCCTACGATCTTGACATCTTTTCCTAATCGCTCCTCTGTAAAGCATATCCATACCAACAGTCATTTATTATTTCTGGACACCTTTGTCATAATTACTATCTATCTTTTTGTATATACAACTGTAAATTTTTTTTACCTTTTCCTAGGAGATTGCCGAAGAATTGGCAATTCTGTGTTAATAATCGGTTTCTTAGTACAATCCTCCTTTCTTGTTTCCGAACATCTTCTTTATTTGCCTCCTCCACAACAACATCGCATTCTCTTTTGTTTGAACTTCGCCATTGGTACTTCCTCTTTCGCTTCCCTTTCGCCTTTTCGTTGTTCTTCCTCTCGTTGCTTCAATGTCTTCCATATTTCATCCTTCCCATCTAAAAATTCTTTTACTTTTTCGATCAAAGGTGTTCTGTTCTCATTTATGTCGCTAAAAGCAATGTCTGCTTTGCCATTTCTAGCCGATAGTATCGCCTATACACTTTTTGGTTCAGGTCGGCTTCAAACATTACACCCTCATATCGAATCATGTGCATCATTAAGAAGTTCCCAGACTCAGTATTGTTCATCTCTGTCTTTTGCCAAGGGAAGTTGGTGTTGACAACATCAAACGTTATTATATCATCTGCTCTTTCCACTTTCTTCTTTGCTAAGTAGTCACTCATGTGCTCCGCCTACAATATTACGGTTCACCATTAGTAATAATTTCACAAACACAGAAAATCCATTATTTCAATGTTACTATACAACAATACTTTAAAGAACTATCAATTAATCATACCACCAAATCTGCAACTTTGTGTATTTGTGTTTGCTCCCAGTCGGGGTACTCTGTGTTGTCCAGCACTTCCACTGTCTCGGTTTTGAAATTTATACAAACACAGAAATAATGCTCTTTCCATACCATTGGAATAAAAACCAGATCTGCTTGCAGGTTACAGGGAACTGTGTTTCTTCTAATGAATTCGTCCCATTCTTCAAACATCTTTTCTTTAATCAATTCCCTGTCTCCAGCTCCTTCGGTTTTAATTTCCTGTTTTGAATATATATGTTACAAGTCCTATTTTTGTTTTAAAGAGTGATTATATTTAAACAAACTAAATGGACAGCTTACCATGTGTCGAATCCCAAAAAACATCACACTTGTTTCACATTTTTCTGTGTGCTCAATATGGTTCAGAATGAGGGACCAACATTCAATCACATTGCTACTGACATGCTCATTTGGAAGCAATGACAATATATCGTTTCTGACAAGATATTGATCATTACTGAATTTGGCAACCACCTCACTGCTCCAAACATTAACACAAACCAAATTAAAATAGTGCACACAATATCACACTTCTCTAAAAACAATATCACATCCCTTAAGAAACAAAGATCACAAAAATAGCAGTTATGATAAAATAAAAGTACCATCAAATTTAAATAGTGCAAACAATATCACACTACTCTGAAAACAATATCACACTCTTCAAGAAACAGTATCACAGAAACATACTCTAATGGGAAACTGTGGTCGTCCAATAGGCAGTAGTCAAGCACTTGTTTCCTCATTGTCAACATTTTTGCACACAGTGATTTGTTAGCCTTCATAAACCTTGAGACGACCTCCACGTTAGAATCTGCCACACCACAGTTGTATGTGCTACCAAGGCCATCTGATTTCCCCCTCCTACTGCTTCCCACCACACTGGCAGAACCATCTTCTACCACACCTACAAAAATATTTATTTTTGTTATTTGAATATATAATGCTTATATATAATTAAAATAAGTCAGTGTTGAAGAAAATAACCTGTTTTTTTTTGTACAGGAGTTTGAACATTCTTTTTCCCACCTTTCCCTCTCTTTCTTTTGCTTGCTGCTTTCCTCTTTGCTACTAATTTAGGCAACAGTGTCCCTTTGATTGCATTAAGGTTTGTAACCTTCCTCAGAACCTGACTCCTAAATTTATTTAAATCGCTCAACACAAGCGTTGCCGCAATCTCCCCCCGTAAACCGCCTCTTCTTTTGATCGTCCAGTTCACATTTAAAATCTTCACCCACAAAAAACATCATGTGGAACATCATGAATAATCCACAATCCAGGTTCAACTCTTTTGTTTGCCAATCAAAGGCGACATTTGTCAAAGACATAGTCCTGTACTTTCGCCCCACTTGCATAACCTTTATTGTTGAGGTAGTGCCCGTAAACAAATGTGACTCTCCCTGTTTATGTTTATAGAAAATACCTATCAAATTTCATTCTTTAGCTAACAAAAGCATTATATCCTTAGTTCTTATTTTTAAATATAGTACTTACAGTTAAATGAGCAAGGTGTACATGCTCCTCGTCCTCAAAATGATCATAATCTCGGTTGTCCAAGTAGAACATTTTTTCCCTCTTCTTGCATGTCAATACAGACGCAAATGTAGTGGTCTTGATATAGCAAAGGTATGAACACCTATAGAAATATTTTATAGAAAATAACACTGTCATTCACAGACCATAGCATACAATATCACAAGTACTTAGTAACAATATCACATAATATATAATACAATATCACAACTAAAATAGCTACCTGATTTAAGAAACAATTTCAATAGTTACTTCGACAATATCGATAATTAACTTAACAATATTAGATAATTAACTTAACAAAGATTTCGAACTAAAAGTACTTTTAAATTCTTACCATATCCGAATTTAAATTCAAAGGGTCATTTATATTGATTTGACCACGTATCCCATGTCCTCCATACGTCTTCCTTCGATCTTGTCAGTTCATCAACATTTTCTTCATCTACCAATAAGATTTCTCCATACCACCCTGTTTGTTTATAACGAAATTGATTAGTCGTGTTGATAGATTTTTCCACGTAATTTAAAACACAAGGAACACATGAGGTTTATGTTTTCCATACCGAGTGGGCAAGGCCATAGAAAATCCTTGTGGGTCTGTTGTTGTCTTTTGGCGCCATTTCAAACTGATTGAGCAATATTGCCCATGCCTCAATAACCACCGCTTCTATTTTAGTGTCGTGCAACAAAGACTCAATATCGCTCTTTGGTATGTTATGGTAAATACCAAAGTCACAGACAATCTCCCTGTACCATTTTCCAAAAAAAATTAGCATATTAGTTTTTAAATTATTTTTATGTAATAGATTAATTAATTTCTTATTTTCAAAAAATAAACTTACGTCTTCTTAATCGCATGATCTGTAAGGAAGCAATAATCCATTACTTCCTTCCGACGCTTCAAGACAGTCTTAAATAATTGGTCCTGTCTGAACATGAAATCTGAGACAAGTGCAGCATCCCTGTCTGGTAAACCACAGTCCATAGTACACCCCAAATTATGAGGTACCATATCTCGCCGATTCGTATTTTGTTCATGTTGTCTGCGTGCAACAAATAGTCATTGATGCTCCACGTTCTCTCTGTTTGCAAATCGAACATTTGGAAGAACCTCCTTCTTATGAGACCCCACACTTTTATCATCATTTTTCTCCCCACCTCTTTTCCGGACTCCACGTTCTTATTATTCAGGTCCTCAACATCTTTTCCAAATCCCTCCTTAACATTTGTTACGTCCTCAACATTTCTTTGTCTTCCCATCCCTTTTTACGGCCTCCTCATTCATTTCCTGAACCTTCTCAACAGTCTTGGTCCCTTCTAAACTAACATTGATTACACCTTCATCAAGCTGTGTCAACACATCTGTCTCCTCATTTATTTTTCCACACTGTTTTTCACCGTCTTCTTCATTTAGTGTATCACGATTCAACTCTTCAACGGGACTTCCTACTCCTACACCAATACTGGATATAACATCATTCAATTTTGAATTCATGTCATTATCCAGTCCATCATCTTCGTCTTCATCATCACCACTGTCCAAGTTAGTAACATCATTAATATCATCATCCTGTTGTTTGTCATCACATTCCAAGTCATCATCACTGTTCTGTAGATCTTTATCTGTACATCCACCGTATTTTGTGTTCAATTCCTTGTACTGCACTTTCAACATTTCAGTCCAAACATCAAATGCTGGCATCCCTTCTTTTGCTTTCTTCATTTCATATGACCTCGCTATCAACATGTCCACCAAGTTATGATACCCAACATCTTTCATGAAAGGCAGCGTTTGAGTCTCTGTTGTACTCTTTTCAGGATTCCCAATTTCTTCTTCAGCAGCAGCATGTTCTTTAGGATCAACATCTTCCGCACCATCTACCTTCGCACCAGATTGTGTAGATGTAGTTGCTTCACCCATTGAACTCTTTGCTTTCATAGTGATCAGTTTTCTCATGTTACGTACATACCTACCTATGAATAATTCATTGTCCCTCTTCATACGTAGATAAATTTCATGAGCACGCTGCCAAATTACAAAATAAATATATTAAACACTAAAATACACTCTTTGATAATAAGAAGAAATGACACAATAATAAGGTTATTTAATATCAACTTTCATAACAATATCACAGCCTATTACAAATAATATCACACTAGTGGAAAAACAATATCATAACAATTTATAAATCAATATCACAACAATCTGTTATTCAATATCATTTTCTTTTCTAAACAATATCACAATTATCAATTAAGAATATCACAATATCATACAATATATCAAACAATATCATATCTAAAATAATTATCAGAGCAAATGCTTTTATTCAATATCAATATCATAATAATATCACAAATAGACTCAAAACAATATCACACTAGTTCAAAAACAATATCACAATAATATTTTAATATCATAGCTAAAATAATTATCAGTCATTAGTGCTTACATCCATTGCCCTTGCTCTGATTTGTTCATCAGTTTCAACACCACTAGGCAACTTCACCATCATATACCCCTCTTTTGTTTCCACTTCACTTCATGATCGACGTCCGAGTCGAATATCTCTGGAGCTGCCAAGAATATGGTGTCTTTTTAGGGACTTCTTGTTGCTTTGACAGATGGGGTATCAATCTTTGATATTGGAGCATTCCCCAAAGATCCTGTTTTTTTCTCATCATCCACTCTCTTTGACAATTTTTTATCGTCCCAATGTTGGATGAGTGGTAAAGTGTGTTCCAAAACATCACCCTTGAAATCAAACCTATGCATATATGCTAGCATAATAACTATTACGCATCCACTAACAGTTGACTTTCCCCCTTCTTTGAACACCCTAACACTTCTAACCATTTCCTCAAATACGTATTCACACCAATCAAATTGGCTTATCCTTGTCACATGCTCAACAGCCTTTACCAGTTTCAAATCCAGAGATTTATTTGAAGACGGTGCTAGGAAAATAGACATGCTGTAAATTACAAACATTCTTTTAAATTCATCCCCAAATCATTACATTCCATCGGTCTTTCATGCACATCTTTGACCATAATTGAGCTGAAGTACTCTCCAATCCAAACTTTGCCCTCCATGCATTTTTCAGCTTTGTGTCTGTCACAGCAGTGGTGTTTCCCATGTGAGCGACTGTAACACCCCCATACTCCAAGTGCCTTACCAGGACCACTCAGGTATAAGGATGCCACCATCTCGGTTACCCGAGGCATGATAATCATAAGACAATGAAGAAACATACTTTATTAAATAAGTTTAAGTGATTACATTATAAAACCAAAGCTAACAAAAGGAATTACAAGGTTCTCATACGGTCTACAGCTAAAACTATCAAAGCTACAAAACATCGTCTGACACAATGGAAGACTTCTAACTGCCACGTGATGACTCATCCCGGCTATCCCATACGCGTCATATATCACACTCGCTCAATAACCGCCACCACCCCGAATGGATCACCACAGTTTTTAAAACATTTAAACGGGGTCGATAATCACACAATTCAATACATATATCAACAATAAGATAAACAGACAAATGAATCACACACACACACACACATACCACCAACTCCCATCGTCTCAATACCGACCGTCCACCGGACCACCCGCCAGATGGGGGACCGCAGCCTGCCGTTCCCACCTAAGCCCCGCTCATCGTACGAGCGATAACCCTGTCCATTAATGTGCACATCCCCTTTCGTGGCGGGTTCCACGAAGGGCGAAACTAGGGCGTGAGATCACTCCCGCAAGTGACCCCACTCAGCCGAGAACGCATCTCGAGAACCATCACAAACACAACCACAATCACAATCACAATTACAATTACAATTATCACATCAATCAACTAACTACAGCACATCACCAATATCCCATTATGGGACTAATACTGAGTAGGAAATCCTACCTGGATAGCACAACACGCAGACGGTATCTACAGCTGTCTCAAAACGCCTCTTCTATGAACTCTCCTCCTACCATACAACACATAGATACTACTATTCAATTACTATTCATAAAAACCCCCAATTCCTAAATTAGGGTTTCACTAATCTTAACAAAACATTATATAAATTACATTAAAAGCTTACCCTCGACGCAAGGAATCCAACGACACAAACTACGATGCAAACCGACCGTCTGAACTCCGGGAATTGTCAAGAACGCGATTAGGAAGAAGACAAGTTGCTTTCTCTCTTAAACAGGTTTTAGGTTTTGTAAAAAGTGATTTAGAACAAAGACGAATTGGTTTAAATACCTTAATCGCGTAATTAACAAAACCCGAGAAAACTCCCCCGTAAAACCGGACACTCGATCGAGTACCCAAGGTACTCGATCGAGTACCCCCCTACTCGATCGAGTACCCCAGCTACTCGATCGAGTACCCAACAGGTCAGAAACTATTTTATTTCGCAACTTGTCCTTACTCGACAGAGTAAGGGCTACTCGATAGAGTACCCCAAGACTTATAAATACGGAGTATTACAGTCTTCCCTCCTTAAAAGGAACTTCGTCCCCGAAGTTCAACCCATACATAAAAACAACCATACTGACTCGACCAAGACACAACAACTTAGCTAAGGACTCGAGAACTCGACCGAACATAGAACATGAACTCTTAACCCCCATTCTACCAGCTATGTTTACTTCCACAACATGACTCACTATATCGTATCTACCACATATATATATCTTTCACGACACCAACTCCATACATAACCAACTACCATCCTCTAATGCTGCTAGCTCCATAATATCATCAACTATCAAATCCAATACCAAGACACTCATAGACATCAAACGGAATGTTACATTCCACCACCCTTAAAAGGAACTTCGTCCTCGAAGTTTACTCACACTCATAACCTCATCATCCAACTGTCAACACTAGTGAAATATTCTCACACTCCTAAACATCACGCTACTACAAGCACGGCCATGGCCTTTTTATAAGTATTGTCCACAAAACAAATCCCTCCTTTACGCTACGCTAACACTCTACTTCCAATTATATTACCGCATGCACCACCATGAAACTCTCTTTTATTGCATCCTACTCCTCTTAAGACAAATGTTACGTCCTCGTAACTCGCTAATACTAAACCCTTAGCTATATTATCTCATTATCCTCATCACCACATGTCAAAGATAACCGTCTATAAACCAAACACTCACCATTCTTATATCCAAGGCTCCCATACATAAACATTTCCCATTCCTCAACTCATTCGGCAGCGCACCTAACCTATACCATAAACTCGTAGCAAATCACCATACCCACTCTTCATTATTACTGCTAACAACATACCTCTCTACGTAAGGCGCTTATCTCCCAGAAGCATAACTCACGGTCCGCACTCGTTACGTACACGCACACTAGATCCTCAAGTTCTTTCTTTCATTACCGCAAAATTCATACACACTTAACATGACACTAATTTCCCCAACACCCTACACTCACTTTGTCTCATCAAAAGATTATGAACTACCCGCCGCTATCGATCATTACAACTCATGTTCCACGAATCATTTCCCATTACCATGTCTACCGATGTCTCATCTCAAAACAGGATCAAAGTTATCAGAATAACCTCTCACAACCGTGTCCCATCAACAGATTATCACTTTCCCATGACCACAACGAAACATATACAACTCTATTTCACATCATACTCTACCTCATTCCCGACTTTACCTGGTAAAGAAAACATGAATAAGCAAGACAACCGTCTATCAAAGACAAAACCGACACTCGCAGAGAGCAACATCAAACAAAACAACAATCTATGTATAATTGGTATGTACTTTCGAAACCCGAATCATGATCATCCCGCCTACTCTACCACAACCGGTGACGGCATCACAACACCGCCACCAACAACCACACCGTAGTGCGAAAGTACCCGCATCACAACACTAAATATCGTGCCCGGATCACCACCCGAGGCACCACCACCACATCGATAGCCATCACAACCGCATACAACTCCCACGATATCGACTTAGCATAACTCCTCGTACAAGAAAAACTTACTCAAATCCACTTTACTCAATCACAACGCAACATATTATATGAATAAACAGATAAGCATCTCATGAACATCATTTCTACCATTTCACGGAATACACGTGTGTTATAAATACACATAAAATTATAACTAGCCATGTCAAATTAATCAAGTTATTACCTTTTTGGATATCATTCAATTAAATTACCGTGTCCAACATATATATTACCGAACATTCATAAAATAGCTTTATAATTATCACACCGCACCACTTCTTGTGAGGTCAGAACCTCACACAAACATTTACACATATCATAGACCCGTAATCACAACCAACTAGTCAATCCTGACCACGTAAGTTACCACTCAACAAAGGTTACCTGCTGTCCGAGCTTAACTCTCATGCCCCTCATCACATTCTCCCATTCGCATCACCAGCACCTTCTGCCATACATAACCATACAGCTAACACTCATTATGAGAAACCACCTCCTAAGACTATGTCTTATACTTCCTGACAACCATACTTTTATCAATTCAGTCTTTACAAAATCAGCCTCTTTAGAATTGCCACTTTTCTAATATACACTTTCCCTTAACCACTAGTCAAAGACCATAACACTACCACTGTCCGGACATCAAACCTCTTCACTCATCTCTAAATATCATGATTTCTTTTCTATCTTTGGTTAACATCCCAAACAATGAACATCGAATCCATGAACAAAATTATCTCAACGTTCTTCCCAATATTTTCCTTAATTGAATCATCGTCCATTTCTCCACCAAAATCTCATATTATGCAGATATTCTTCTAACTTCTTACTTTCCTTAATTCCTCGAAACTCATTATCAATCATGTTGTCCTGAAACTCCTATATAACCTTCAGCTAACATCTTCGTGATACTATCACACATTTCGATGATTCCTTACCTTTACATCACATAACTCCGGTGAACATTTTCCTCAGCTTACTTTTATCCTTCTTTTCTCTTTACACTCAATAATACCAATTTAATAGCTCAACTCCTTATTAATTATATCTAACCCTTTTGTGCACCAATTACCTTCTCATCACTCCAAAACTCAAATCCCATTATTTTACATCGATATCATCTCCCTCTTTCTTACCACAAATATTCTCTTATTATGTCATCAATCACCCTTGCCACTAATACATCCATAGAATCAACGTTTACTGTTCAACAATTGCATCTCCCTTCTTACATCTCTAGAAATCAAAATTCCTTTCATATCGCCAATTACCCAAGGAACTCACACAGTAGTTTCATCTTTTAATAAACCTCCCAAACTCACTCACTGTCTATAAATACACCTCGCGACATGTCTCCACAAAGTTCACTATATATTACTCTTCTCAACCCCTTTAAACGAACTTTCACTACCTAAATCCATAACCCACACGACTCCTAACCATTTCCCTCCTTAACTCTTTACACATTTCAAGCTGCCACTATCCACATTCTTACTTTCAATCTTTTCATTCTCACGTTCATTATACTCACATCATCCCTTGTCTATATTCACTTATTTTTGCATTACTCAACACACAATCATATCACTCATCCCGTCTCGCAAAACGTGCGCCATGCCTCAATAAACTATACCAATCTTCCTTTTCTTTTTCCACCATCTATCATAATCACTCATAATTCATGTCCTCCCCACCGAACTCATACTCATCATAGTGCCACTCCTTACATCATAAGATTGGGTAACTTACGCTTCAGGACCAACACATACGTAAAACAATGCATAAAGAAGTAATACAACACCTTTGAATTAAACGTAATATGCAACGAATGTCAAAAGACAAACATACGACCCGAAATACGCATATGACCTGTACAGACCCCACTCGATCGAGTACCAGAACCTACTCGATCGAGTTGAGGCTACTCGATCGAGTGCCCAACATGCTCGATCGAGTGCCCCGACTCCGAACCCAAATAGACCTTCGATCTCGACTTACTCGACCGAGTAGCCCGGCTACTCGATCGAGTGACCCCATACTCGATCGAGTGCCCGAGGTACTCGATCGAGTGCCCAGAAACACGATTCTGGTCAAAATAACGACAAGTACCCACTCGCTCGAATCAAACCCACTCGATCGAGTCATGCAGACTCGTGAATACTACCCGCATGTTATCTCACATACCCTAACGTACTATGCATTCATTATTATTTCAACATTATGATTACAACTACGCATTCAAATCTGCGCGACTCCTCAAACAATCAACAAAATAATCTACTTCGTGTTATTAAGTGCCACGTTATAAACAACCATCATGCTTTTCATCCAATTCGTTATATAAAACACATATCATTGAACCTCTTCATGTTACTACTTATCAAAAGTCAAACATTACCACCTATCATGCTCATATAACATTCAACTTTCAATTATGTATTACACGCATGTTTTAAATTTTCATAACTTTTCATAACACAAACCACACCCATACACTACAAATCCTAATTCCATGTTGCTAATACAACAACATTACAAATCCACTTCATCACACATCATCATATACGAACTACTTTCTTTTTCTACCATATCATTCATCATTCTCATATACTTTTCCAACGATTCCAACCAACATGTCAACCAACTATCATGCAACATGCTTTCAACAAACCATATACAGCACAATTAACATACACGTCGCACATATACACACGGACTCCACGTTCCCATACCATGTGACTGGCTTAAGTATCATGGGGCCAAGATTTTGAAGTGAGGGCGCCTACTCACCCAAAACCTAGCATCAGCCGGGGCTCCCATTACACATACACCAGGTTCATTTTATTAGACTCCCTATGTTCATTATGTTCATTTGTTACAGGTTCCAAAATCGTCGCTCTGATACCATTTGTAACACCCCCATACTCCAAGTGCCTTACCAGGACCACTCAGGTATAAGGATGCCACCATCTCGGTTACCCGAGGCATGATAATCATAAGACAATGAAGAAACATACTTTATTAAATAAGTTTAAGTGATTACATTATAAAACCAAAGCTAACAAAAGGAATTACAAGGTTCTCATACGGTCTACAGCTAAAACTATCAAAGCTACTAGACTTCGTCGGACACAGCGGAAGACTTCTAACTGCCACGTGATGACTCATCCCAGCTATCCCATACGCGTCATATCACACTCGCTCAATAACCGCTCACCACCCCGAATGGATCACCACGTTTTAAAACATTTAAACGGGTCGACTAATCACACAATTCAATACATATATCAACAATAAGATAAACAGACAATTGAACTCACACACACACACACACATACCACCAACTCCCATCGTCTCAATACGACCGTCCACCGGACCGACCGCCGCCAGGGGGGACCGCAGCCGTTCCCACCTAAGCCCCGCTCATCGTACGAGCGATAACCCTGTCCATTAATGTGCACATCCCCTTTCGTGGCGGGTTCCACGAAGGGCGAAACTAGGGCGTGAGATCACTCCCGCAAGTGACCCCACTCAGCCGAGAACGCATCTCGAGAACCATCACAAACACAACCACAATCACAATCACAATTACAATTACAATCATCATATCAATCAACTAACTACAGCACATCACCAATATCCCATTATGGGACTAATACTGAGTAGGAAATCCTACCTGGATAGCACAACACGCAGACGGTATCTACAGCTGTCTCAAAACGCCTCTTCTATGAACTCTCCTCCTACCATACAACACATAGATACTACTATTCAATTACTATTCATAAAACCCCCAATTCCTAAATTAGGGTTTCACTAATCTTAACAAAACATTATATAAATTACATTAAAAGCTTACCCTCGACGCAAGGAATCCAACGACACAAACTACGATGCAAACCGACCGTCTGAACTCCGGGAATTGTCAAGAACGCGATTAGGAAGAAAACAAGTTGCTTTCTCTCTTAAACAGGTTTTAGGTTTTGTAAAAAGTGATTTAGAACAAAGACGAATTGGTTTAAATACCTTAATCGCGTAATTAACAAAACCCGAGAAAACTCCCCCGTAAACCGGACACTCGATCGAGTACCCAAGGTACTCGATCGAGTACCCCCTACTCGATCGAGTACCCCACTACTCGATCGAGTACCCAACAGTCGAAACTATTTTATTTCGCAACTTGCCCTTACTCGACAGAGTAAGGGCTACTCGATAGAGTACCCCAAGACTTATAAATACGGAGTATTACAGTCTTCCCTCCTTAAAAGGAACTTCGTCCCCGAAGTTCAACCCATACATAAAAACAACCATACTGACTCGACCAAGACACAACAACTTAGCTAAGGACTCGAGAACTCGACCGAACATAGAACATGAACTCTTAACCCCCATTCTACCAGCTATGTTTACTTCCACAACATGACTCACTATATCGTATCTACCACATATATATATCTTTCACGACACCAACTCCATACATAACCAACTACCATCCTCTAATGCTGCTAGCTCCATAATATCATCAACTATCAAATCCAATACCAAGACACTCATAGACATCAAACGGAATGTTACAGCGACGTCCACTTTCCGACCTTGTCGAGGAAGTTGAAATATGTCATGCACATCGTCTTTCGTCAACAGGAAATCAAATTTCTTTGTTTTGAACATGTTGCTTGTGTGATCAAATGCCTTCAGCAGCATTTTCAGAATTCCATGTGGAATTTTTGTTAGTTTCAACTCTAACAATCCACCAAAGCCAACATCAGAAACAGCCTTCCTTTGTTCTTCATTTAAGTTGGCAATCAACTCAACCAATTTTAGTGGCCTACATTTAGTTTGAAACGGTTGCACCTTCTTCTTTTTGACCTCAGGCTGCTCTACCTCTGCATCCTGTACCACCAATTCGGCATCTTTGTTTCTATCGCCTTTGATTTCTTTTTTGATGGTTGGCCCTTTTTTTTGTTGACGGGATGCTCCTCAATTTCATCCTCGTAACACCATTTCGTCGACTTTACTTTTATTTTCATTACCATTTTTTGACCTCTTGCTTGGTTGTTCAACCTCATCATTTTTTGATCTCCTCTTTCTCGTGTATGTTTTTTCAGGTTGTTTTGAAGTCATCAAGTCCATTCTCTTTGAATCAATATCACACTTCATTAGACATAATTTCACACCTTATTCAAAACAACATCACTATTGTATGTCACCGGTAATAAGTATTTTAAAAGGAGTATACGCTTTTGTATTTTTGTAAACACTATCAATAATAGAACTACACAAAATTCATGAAGATTCGGTACCACTAATATTCATTCAATATCGGACCATACAAGTAACAATATTACAAGTTTGTCTTCCTCATTGCCAACACATATATCAACGTTATTCATTGTCTTGAAGAAACTCTCAATTCATGGACCTCATTGTCAAACAAATTCAATTCAGTGTTATGAAATTGTACTCGTTCACATTTAACCAAACGTTTAACCCTAATTTTCGCGATTCAAACAATTTGCAACCGTTTTTTTGACAAATTCACAATTTCGAACTTTCAATTTCACAATCGAACAGTGTTCAAACGAATAATTAAACGGTTTATTATGTTAAACAGTTTTTAACCAGTTTTAACCCTAATTTTTCACAATTAAACAATGTCGAACTTTGAATATCACAAATAAACAATGGAACAGTGTTTAAACATAAATTTCTTCATTGAATATGTTAAAACCTATTCTTAATTGATAAAAACAAAGATCTAAATACTTATTTTGCATTTCGAACAATGTCGAACCCTAATTTTTCGCAATCGCACAATATTCAACGCTAATTTAGCGATTTAAAGAGGAAAATATGCAATTTCAATCAGAATAAAACCATTCAATTAACAACTACGAAGTTGTACAATTTTATGAAAATTATTGGAAATTAACGAAGTTTATCAATAATTTTGATACTTAAACTAACAAATACTCGATTTTAACAATGATTTCACTAAAATTGAAGTCCTCGAGAGAATTAAGACAGAAATTGTACCGATTTTCAAAGTGAAAATGCAATTGAATTGAACAATGATTAGTATTTTCCCGTAATTTGTTGTTGATTCGCGTTAATAATCGGGAATTTTAGTGGTTTTTTGAGTTTTTAGAGAGAGAAAGTGAGAAGTTGAAAAAAGCTTGCAAGTTATGAATTTCAAAAGGCGTGCGTGTCTGTTTTGTTACCTTTTTTTTACGTGATATTGTTTAGTTTAATGCGCGATATTGTATCCGTTACTCAATCCTCAAATATTTAGGGGTTCTCACCGGATCCCGACTCTATATATTTATATATATATATATATATATATATATATATATATATATATATATATAGGATCCGGTGAGAACGAACACTCGGTGAGAACGGTGAGAACGAGTTATAACCATTGGATTAAACTAAAATCCACGGTTGATATAAAAACAAATAAAACAACACAAACGTTGACCAACTAAATTACGCGCAAATAAACCAACGTAATCTCTCCCTTCTCTCTCTACCTTTCCCTTATTTCTCTACATTCCATAAAAATTCCTCTTGATTTCTTCAGTAAACGACGCAATCATCAACCAAATTGAATTAATTACTACATATTATTCAACAAAATTGATGTACATCTCTTTAATTTTCAAGTTTTATATGTATGTATCAAGTAATTCTTGCAGTTTTTGTTTTGTTTTTGTCAAGTTTTACCACCTTGACGTCGGCGTCGTTCACCTGAGTATGATCATGTCACCTCGCTCGCTTATCTCCCTCTCGGCGTCCTCCCAACCCACCAGAGCACCGTGTCATCGTCGTTCCTGACATATTTCCGGCAATCATTACAAGTTAGAGTCTAATTACGGTGTTATTCAACTAAAATTCTTTTTCAATTAGATCTGATATGGAATGTTCGAAAATTAGTGGATTTTGCGAGTTGGTTGGAGGGAGCCATGGTGGCTTGTGCTTCATTTTTTTTTGCAGGTTAATGTCGGGAAAGAGGAGCGAGAGTGGTGCATCGAATCCGGGCTTGGTTTGGTGATTCGAGTTGTGAGATGTTGGTCGTACCAATAGTGGCGTATTAAAGTGTTTTGCTGCTCCGGTGGAGGCGAGGTTTAGCTAGCCTGAGTTCTGAGATTATTGCGGCTTGTTGGTTGTGCTCTACCTGACAGATTGTGGTCTACGGGTGCGACGAACTTGCGTTAGCCGGTTTGGGTGCTCAATTTTGGCACGCTGTTAAGGAGCATGAGACTGATGAATATTGGGCACAATGTAGCTGTAGAAATGAGGGAGTAAGAATGGTGGCAGTGGGTATGCTTTGCTACAACTTATGTTTGAGTTGATGTGATTAATTCAATAAAACTTATGGTGAAAAATTAGTGGGTCAAGGATTCAAGGTCAACCATTCACCTTGATTTGGGTGAATTTGTTTTATTTAAGACCTTCATTTGATGACTAAAATAAACGTGTCTTTAGGTGGTTTCTTTTTAAAACCGGAAAAATTGTACATAGTAAAGAGAAAAATATAAAATGTATCTTAGATTCGTTAAAAAGTGTCGTGTTATATACATCATAAATTAATCATATCGTAGAAAGTGTGCGTAGTATAGAAAAAAGTGTATCTATATTCTTAAAAAATGTATATATAATTCGGGTAAAAAGTGTACCTTTGGTAAAAAAAAGTGTATCTGCATTCTAAAAGGTGTATATAGAATTAAGGTAAAAAGTGTATCTAGGATAGAAAGAAATGTATATAGAATTTAGATAAAAAGTGTAACTAGAATAGAAAAAGTGTATCTACCTTCTTAAAAAATGTATATAGAAATTAGGTAAAAAGCGTACCTACTAGATATATATATTAAATAAAATATCATATGACTTTTATCATAAGACAATTGAATTATATATATATATATTTTTTAAGAATGTAGATACATTTTTTCTATCCTAGATACACTTTTACTTGAATTCTATATACACTTTTTCAGTACGTAGATACACTTTATATCCTAGCTACATTGTTTACCCCAATTCTGTACACTTTTTTATTGTATCTAATATTACCGCTAACGTATCTAATATTATTTTTAATGTTCCCGAATGCACTTTTTTTAATCAAATTTGCTCAGCTCGTTCTCGTTCCTTCACCACACGCTTTACGAAACCTTAATATAATCAAATGATTGTATTTAAATCAAATTTAAAAAATGCAACACGCACATACATAATCACACAAGCAAATGTAACACACACATACTGATAAGTGATAACTATGTTGGATCCATCCAAAGCTTATCCACTTAAAGCCTAAAAAATAAAAGTCAGAGGCAAAGTGCACAAATGAGAAAAGCAAGCTATGGACCATGGTTATACGACATCCTAAGAATGCAGATCAGTCATGCACTTTATAAAAATACAGCAAGAATCGATCGAATTTAGAGATTCGAATTTCTTATAATTTTATCGTGATAGCATTCGTCGTTCGTGGTGGTTTGTGACGTCATCGGTAAATTCAACCACCATGATAACCACTACGAGAATTGAGATCCGGAGTTTGCATATCAGAATGTTGGGGATTGGTGGTGTTCAATGGTGTCGTCGGATGTTCGACTGTGGTTCGTCGGTCTTACTGGTAGTCGATGTCGACGGCGACGATAGGTGTTGGGGAAGATGACGGGTTGTTGGGGTTTGAGGATGGAGAGACAATTTGCGATGGTTTATCGGAGTTGTTGGTGATCGTTTCCGGCGAAGACGACATGTACTAGATCGTGATGTTGGAGATACAATGGTCGCCGGTAAGGAGGATGGTGAGATATGATGGTTGAGGAAGAAGCATAATCGGGATCTGTAATTTCTGAATCTGAAATGTTGGGCTCGTGGTTTTTAATGGTTTCACGGAAGTTGCGCCGGTCGGGATATTCTTTAGTGCTTTGTCGGTGTTAATGGTGATCGGTGACGGCGTCTGCTTTATAGGGAAGATGAGATGGGATGGCAGGGGGTTTTGTGGAAAATTGGATGTTAAAGGGAATTATAAGGAATGGGTTAAATTAGTTTGTTCTCACTTTTTGCAGCGAATGGTCGTTTGCACCGGATCTTAACTCTCTCTCTCTCTATATATATATATATATATATATATATATATATATATATATATATGATTAGCTTATCAAATTTCCATTAACAATTGATTTGTTTGGTAGATTTTGTTTTCCTAAGTTTTTTTTATTTTGATTCATGTTGTGTAATTCTAGTCGAGATTATTGAGATTAAGATTGAAGAGTAGTTGGTATTTGTGATCAGTTGAATGTATTGGGATTAATGGAGTTTGAGTTGTGTGCCTTTGGTCGTAGGTGGTTCTTGGTGACTTGGTGGCGGTGCTTGGGGAGGAATATGGGCTGTGGTAAATGGTGATAGATGTGGCTGGTAGATTGGCCAACGATTGGGTGGTGTTTTGTGGTCATGGAGGAGTAAGAGATCTTTAATGGTCATGGGTAAATGGGTTGGGTGTTGGTCTTTTGGTTTGGTTTCCCCAACCCTCCATGGACACTAGTTTGACAATTACTTTTGATTCCAAACTAAAATGATAAATATTTTGTTTTTGGACATTATTTTATTAAAAGATTCTAAGTTAGTCAATAATTGTTGGGGATAAGGGTGAGTAAGTTTAGGTCTGTACGTCAGACTGGTAGAATGGACCGAACCGGATTATTTGGTCGCGATCAAACCGGTATTGAATTCTTTTTGGTTCGGTTCTCGGTCTTTATTTTTTGAAGTTTCAGTCTTCGGTTCGGTCCGTCCAAGACCGGTTATTTTAAGTCCGGATCGAATGGACCGAAATATATGGTTTTCACATCTATTTATTGAAACCGTGTGTGTGTGTGTGTGTGTGTGTGTGTGTGTGTGTGTGTGTGTGTGTGTGTGTGTGTGTGTGTGTGTGTGTGTGTGTGTGTGTGTGTGTCCATAAGTACCATTGTGTGCCCTTGGATCTTGGATATGAATGGCTGAGATGAAGAGGAAAAAGCAACTAATAATGTTATTATAATGGCTATTGTAATTACCTCTCTCATCCTACCTTCATAGGTCATGAGCATGCATGCAGGTTGTCAATCAACCATCACACACGTCCCATTGCCTTCCCCCCCTTTCTCATTTCACTCAATTATTCAAAAATAAACTCCTCCCCAAATTAAACTGCTCAAAAATAAACTCCACTCCAATAATAATCAACCGTCTCAAAAATTAAGTGCTCTCAAAATCTCCTCACTCTATCGCTATTTTGTTACCTGATTATTGGTTTCTTCTCCATTTTCTTCACTCACTTGCAAGTTGCCATTATCGTCCATTTTGATTAATTTTTTTTAGGTTATAAAGGTAATCGTTTTTACTGCTTTTTAGATTTTTATGGTTTTTTTTCTTCATATATGATGATTATCAATTTTTTTATAATTTATCCATTTGCAGTTTAATTTATTGGCTAATGTTATGTATTCGCCATTGTTGTGTGTACTATTCTATTGGATTACTTTATTGGCTTACGGTATTTTGATTGTTATGTTCATATTAATTCAGATTACCCAGATATTGTAGGACATTTACATTCCCAGGATAACTTGTAACACCCCCCATACTCCAAGTCACTTCTTACCAGGACCACTCAAGGCGTGAAAGTCTTACCATCTCGGTTATCCGAGGCAATGATAACCAAATGACAATGAAGAAACATAATTTAAATATCAATATAGTTTAAAGTGATTACATGATCAAACCAAAACTGTTAAACTGAAATACAAGGTTCTCAGACGGTCTACTGATAAAACTATCAAAGCTATAAAATATCGTCGACACGGCGGAAGACTACTAACGTCCACGTGATGACTCATCCCAACTATCCCATACGCGTCATATCATACCTTTCAATAATCGCCACCACCCCCGAATGGATCACCACAAATTTTAAAACATTTAAACGGGTCAAGATCGATTACATAAAAACAAATGCCACAAAGAAACAACGTCACAAACAAATCAAGCGTTCACACGAATCCCCGCCTCCATCTCCAAACTCCACACACCTGACTACACACTAAAGTGTGTAGCCCTACCAGAGTACCCATCGCAACAAGTACTCCACACCGCCCGGTGGGGGACCGCACTGCATTCCCACCAAATCCCCGCTCATCTGCATCGAGCGATAAACCCAAGTTCATTAATGTGCACATCCCTTCCGTGACGGGTTCCACAGAAGGCGAATCATGGGCGTGAAGCCACTCCCGCAAGTGACTCCACTCAGCCAGGGACGCGCCCCGAAGAACACAGACAGATAAACAATAACCATAATACAACATCAACAACCGTCTCAAACAATCATCAATATGAAGTCACAACCGTCGAACAATCAAACAACAATTACTAATTACAAGACAATCACCACAATCATGTAACTAATACCGAGTAGGAAAATCCTACCGGAAAGCAATCACAACTCGGACGATCTAGCAAATTGCCTCAAAACCTTTCTTCTACGAACCTTCCTCCTATACACATAATCATACAATCACTACTAACACCACAAATCATACAAATCCCCAATTCCCAAAATTAGGGTTTAAACAAAGTCAACCAAATGCTATAAAAATGGTACGTGGGTCTTACCTTTGACGGAAGGATCACTATGGTGCAAAGAACAACGAAATCCGACCTCTCTAGCTCCGGGATTTGTCAATAATGCGACGAATGCGAAGTACGTAGGTTGAAATCTCTTTTTCAAAGTAATTAGGTTTGTAAAGCGTATTATGAAAGTGACGGAAGTGGTTATATATTAATTCGCCTTATTAACAAAACCCGACAAAACATTACCCGTAAACCGGCCTACTCGATCGAGTAACTAACGAACTCGATCGAGTGCCGCCTACTCGATCGAGTACCAAGGCTACTCGATCGAGTATCCTACAGGTCAGAAACTATTTTAAATCGCAAAACACCCTTACTCGACAGAGTAAGGCCCACTCGATAGAGTACCCAGAGACTCATAAAACCGTAGTATTACAGTTTTCCCTCCTTAAAAAGAACTTCGTCCCCGAAGTTCAACCCATACATAAAAACAAACATACTAACTCGGTCAAGACGCAACAAGGCTACTAAGAATTCAAAACAAAACCCCAACTTATAAAACATGAAACCATGAACTCTTAACACTAACTCCACCAACTATTCCTACCTCCACACATCGCTCACGATGTCGTATCAACTACATCATAAACTCTCCCGACACTAACTCCATACACTACCAACTACCATCCACTAACGCTGCTAGCTCCATAATATATCATCCACTACCAAATCCAATATCAAGACACTCATAGACACCAAACGGAATGTTACATTCTACCACCCTTAAAAGGAACTTCGTCCTCGAAGTTTACTCACACTCATAACCTCATCATCCAACTGTCAACACTAGTGAAATAGTCTCACACTTCTAAACATCACACTACTACAAGCACGGCCATGGCCTTTTAACAACATCAACCACAATATATACAACTTCATTCTTTATGCTACACCAACCCTCTATTTCGAATTATACTACGACATGCACAATCATCAAACTCTCGTTTGTCGCATCCTACTCCTGTTAAGACAAATGTTACGTCCTCGTAACTCACTAATACTAAATCCCGATCTATATCTTCTCATTATCTTCATCACCACCACACATCAAGGATAACCGCCTAAGACCTCAACACCGATAACCATTCCTATTTCTAAGGCTCTCTTACTTAAACAATTCTCACACCTCAATTCATTCTGCACTGCATCTAACCAATACCATAAAATCCTTATCATAACCAACACTCCAACTCTTCCACATTACCGCAACACGACATACCCCTCTATATAAACTATATAAAACTCCTATCGCCAACTCACGATCCACACTTGTTACGTACACTTACACTAGATCCTCAAGTTCTTTTCTTTCATTACCGCAAAACTCATACAAAGCTTTACATGAAACTAACTCCCAACACCCTACACTCATTGTCTCAACAAAAGATTATGAATCACCTGCAACTTTCAGATCAGTACAACACATGTTCCACAAATCGCTTACCATGACTATGTCTATCGATGCCTCATCTTAAAACAAGATCAAAATTACTGTAACAACCTCTCACCACTGTGTCCCACCAACAGGATATCACTATAGCATGACAACAAACGAAAACATATACAACTATCTTCCATATCATACTCTACCCTCACTCCCAAACTGAAACGGTAAGAAACATCAACAAACAAAACAACGAGTCTACATGTTCAACCAAAACTCACAAGGAACAAAGAAAACAAAACAACAGTCTATGTTTAACTGGTATGTACTTTCAAAACTCAGATCATAATCATCTCGCCTACTCCACCACAACCGGTGACGGCATCGCAACACCGCCACCAACAGCCACACCGCAGTACGAAAATACCCGCATCACAACACTAAGTACCGTGCCCGGATCACCACCCGAGGCACCACAACCACACCGATAGACATCACAACATACACAATCCCATAAACAATGACTTAATATAACATCTCGGACCAGAAAAACTTACTCAAGACTGCTTTACTAGATCATAACACCATATATGATACAGAATAACAGACAAGAATCTCATGCATACCATCCATACCTTTTCACGGAATAAACATATATCATGAATACACATGCAAGTATAACCAGTCATGTCAGACCATCCAAACTATCACTTTTGGTCATCGTTCCATTAAGTTACCGTATCCAACATATATTACAGAACATTCAGATAACAACATTATAACTATCACACCATACTGCTTCTCGTGAGGTCACAACCTTACACAAACATTTATATACATCTTAGAACCATAATCACATCCAACTAGTCAATCCTGATCACGTAAGTTACCACCTGACACAGGTTACCTCTCATCCGAGCTTAACTCGTATGCCCCTCATAACACATTCTCCCATTCGCATAACCAGCTCTTTCTGCCATACATAACCATACAGCTAAGCCTCATTACAAGGAACCGCCTCCTAAGACTACGTCTTATACTTCCTCATAACCATACATATCAATTCGGTATCTACAAAATCAACCTCTTTAGAATTGCTACCTTTCTAATATACCATCACCCTTAACCACTAGTCACAAACCATAACACTACCACTGTCCGGACATCAAACCTCTTACACTCATCTCTAAACATCACGATTTCTTTCCTATCTTTGGTTAACATCCCAAATAACGAACATCAAATCCATCAACAAAATTACCTCAACATTCTTCCCAATACTATCCTTAATTATATCATCATCTAACTCTCCACCAAAATCTCATATCATGTAGATATTCTACCAACTTCTTACTTTCCTTAATTCCTCAAAACTCAAGACTAATCAAGTTGTCCCGAAACTCCTATATAACCATTAACTAACATCCTCATGATTGGTATCACACATCTCGACGACTCCTTACCTCTATATCACATAACTCCGGTCAACATATTCCTAGTTTTACTCCCCTCATTCTTTTATACCCTTTTGTAACACCCCCATACTCCAAGTGCCTTACCAGGACCACTCAAGGCATGGAAGTGCTACCATATCGGTTACCCGAGGCAATGATAATCAAATGACAATGAAGAAACATAATTTAAATATCAAAATAGTTTAAAGTGATTACATGATCAAACCAAAACTGTTAAACTGAAATACAAAGTTCTCAGACGGTCTACTGATAAAACTATCAAAGCTATAAAACATCGTCTGACACAACGGAAGACTTCTAACTGCCACGTGATGACTCATCCCACCTATCCCATACGCGTCATATCATACCTGCTCAATAATTGCTCACCACCCCCGAATGGATCACCATAGTTTTTAAAACATTTAAACGAGGTCAGTACTGATTACATAAAAACAAATGCCACAAAGAAACAACGTCACAAACAGCTCAAGCAGTTCACACAAATCCCCGGTCTCCATCTCCAAACTCCACACAATTGACTACACACTAAAGTGTGTAGCCCTGCCAGAGTACCCATCGCAACAAGTACTCCACACCGCCAGTGGGGGACCGCAGCCGTACCCACCAAATCCCCGCTCATCTCCATCGAGCGATAAACCCAAGTTCATTAATGTGCACATCCCTTGTGTGGCGGGTTCGACAGAAGGCGAATCATGGGCGTGAAGCCACTCCCGCAAGTGACTCCACTCAGCCAGGGACGCGCCCCGAAGAATACAAACAGAT
Source organism: Silene latifolia (assembly GCF_048544455.1). Taxonomy (NCBI): domain Eukaryota; kingdom Viridiplantae; phylum Streptophyta; class Magnoliopsida; order Caryophyllales; family Caryophyllaceae; genus Silene; species Silene latifolia. The sequence goes on along the minus strand of NW_027413215.1, from coordinate 166,790 downwards.
AAACAATAACCATAATACAACATCAACAACCGTCTGAAACAATCATCAATATGAAGTCATAACCGTCTGAACAATCAAACAACAATTACTAATTATAGCACAATCACCACAATCATGTAACTAATACTGAGTAGGAAAAACCCTACCTGGAAAGCAATCACAACTCAGACGATCTAGCAGCTGTCTCAAAACCTTTCTTCTACGAACCCTCCTCCTATACACATAATCATACAATCACTACTAACACCACAAATCATACAAATCCCCAATTCCCAAAATTAGAGTTTAAACAAAGTCAACCAAATGCTATAAAAATGGTACGTGGGTCTTACCCTTGACGCAAGGATCACTATGGTGCAAAGAACAACGAAATCCGACCTCTCTAACTCCGGAATTTGTCAATAATGCGACGAATGCGAAGTACGTAGGCTGAAATCTCTTTTTCAAAGTAATTAGGTTTGTAAAGCGTATTATGAAAGTGACGGAAGTATTTATATATTAATTCGCCTTATTAACAAAACCCGACAAAACATTACCCGTAAACCGGCCTACTCGATCGAGTAACTAACGTACTCGATCGAGTGCCGCCTACTCGATCGAGTACCAAGGCTACTCTATCGAGTATCCTACAGGTCAGAAACTATTTTAAATCGCAAAACACCCTTACTTGACAGAGTAAGGCCCACTCGATAGAGTACCCAGAGACTCATAAAACCGTAGTATTACATAACTATTTTGTTGTATAATTGTTATGTTTATAGGCATTTTTCCAAGTTTGATACATTTTAAATTTAATTCTATTAATATTAGTTTGAATTCAAATTTATACATTATGAACAATTGTTTTTCTCAGTTTAGGTTCATTATTATTGGTTTAGTTTATGATTTCAGAACAATTGACTGTTCTTTATTACCTTGTAACTGTAACCCGTGATGTTTATTAAAATTATACTTTTGTTTGTTAAACTTACACTTTTGGTTATTAAAATTACACTTTTGTTTCTTTAAATTACACTTTTTTTTTTTGCTAAAATTACACTTTTTTTTTTGCTAAAATTACACTTTTGTCAGCTAGAATTACACTTTTGTCTGTTAAAATTACATTTTTGTTTCTTAAAATTACACTTTTGTTTCTTAAAATTACACTTTTGTCAGCTAGAATTACACTTCTGTCTGCTAAAATTACACTTTTGTCTGTTAAAATTACATTTTTGTTTATTTAAATTACACTTTTGTTTGCTAAAATTACACTTTTGTTTCTTAAAATTATACTTTTTTTATCTAAAATTACACTTTTTTTTTCTAAAATTACACTTTTGTCAGCTAAAATTACACTTTTGTCTGTTAAAATTACACTTTTGTCAGCTAGAATTACACTTTTGTCAGCTAAAATCACACTTTTGTCTGTTAAAATTACACTTTTGTTTATTAAAATTACACTTTTGTTTGCTAAAATTACACTTTTGTCTCTTAAAATTACACTTTTTTCCCCCCTAAAGGTACATTTTTTTTCCTTAAAATTACACTTTTTTTGCTTAAAATTACACTTTTTTTTGTATAAATTACACTTTTTTTTGTGTTGTAGTCATCAATTAAATGTAATTTAATTATTGTTTTCTTCACTAGATGTCAGACCATGAGGAGGCTGAAGTAGGCAAGACCAAAAATTCTAGGGTGTCGGTCAAGTGCCGCCCAAAGCAGCTTGTTGAGCTGGTCGAAAAGCTGAATGATGCTCAGCGAGCGGCGGTACGCAGGATTGGCTTTGGAGGTATATTGGAGCTGAAGCTTAAATCATATCCGTTGAGTTATGTTAAAGATTTTCTCAATGCATTTAGCGATGAGTCGTATGTTTTCCGGGCCTCTAAACGGAAAGAGTTCATGGTCATGAAGCATGACGTATATGACTGTTTCATGTTACCGCTTGGCCCTAAAACCATTGAACTAGTACCTACGGGCCGCCAAAAGGATTCTCAAGCGCCAGAGAACAAGCGTTTGAAAGATAAATGGCGGAAAGCGTACAATGTTCAAGGGGGTAACGAGGGGCTGAATTTAGGAATTATCTTCAACGATATCTTAGAAAAAAAATACAAAGATGGAGGTCCTCAATTTTGCAGGCTGTTTGTTCTGCTCAGCATGTCATCATTCCTCACTCCAACTTCATACAGCGGGATTGACTTCAAGCTTTTGAAAGCCGTTGAAGATGTGAAGGCTATTTCGCAGTATGATTGGTGTAGTTATGTTCTAGAAAACATTGTTAAGGCTGCGGTAGCTGTTGGGGAAAATAATAAATTCCTGCTTGGGTGTATCTCTTTCTTAATGATTACGTATTTTCAACGTTATGATTTCCGTGGTAAGAGCTGTCCCCACGACCTCCCTCTCATTAAGCACTGGGACCGGACAACGTTGTCTGAAAGGTTACATGGTGAGCTAGACAATAAGCGTTTGGGTCGCCAAACTTTGTCCTTGGTCAAGTATCCTCGATGCCTGTAAAAGGAAGTGTTAAGCATTGGTGGTATCCCCACTGATAACAAAGTTTTGGCCATTGGCAATGTGGTCACTAATGCGGCAAAAAAGTTGGCGTCCATTTCCCACAAGAAGAAGTTCATCGAGATTGAACTCTCATTCGGTGTTGAAGATGATGAGGAGTTGAAAGCTCGGGCTGTTGATGTAAGTGTTCTTTACTACATTTGTCAATTATAATTACACTTCTTATTTAAAGTTACTCTTTCTTTCATTAAAATTATGTTTTTTGCTGTTAAAATTACACTTTTCTTCACTACAATTACAATTGATTTCGTTTGAGTTACACTTTCTTAGGACTGTTGTAATTACACTTCTCTACACTAGAAGTGCACTTTTTATTGTTAGAGTTACACTATTTTGCTGTGCACTTCTAATGTATCTGTACCTTTTCTGTTCTCTTTTTGAGTGTAGGATGTCCATGAGCTTTATTTGAAGTTGCAGAGGAATGCTACCGTCTTCTATTCATGGTATGCAGATGCAGCCATGGCGCTCAAAACGTTAACAGGAGATCTTATGGATTCAAGTGATCCCGTCGCTACACAATGCATCCAATCATTCTTTCAAAGCCAAAAGATGAAGGAATATGTTGTAGAAATGCAACAGATAGCTGAATGAATAAACAATTCTGTGAAATCAGCGCCTGTGCTGCAACAAGGTGGGTGAGGAACAGTCAGTTCAGGCGATCAGGAGGAGAATGAGAAGGTGGATGATGAGGCAGACGAGGAGGAAGACGAGGAAGAGGCAGACGAGGAAGAGGAGACGGGAGAGGATCATTAGGGAGAGGAGCACTAGGGAGAGTTTCATGAAGATTTTGGCATAGACTTGGAAAGCGGGGTAGCCGCTACACTTGAATGTGTTGAATAAGACAGTGATAGAGCACGCGAAGTGTCTACAAAACAGATTATGGAGGCCGTGCAATTTTACAACACGGTTGAATTTAATGAAGCTGCTAACAGAGAGGATGACAATAGCGATAACCATTTGGACTTTGTTAATTCCCGGGAAATTCATATAATTTACAAAAGGCGGAACGTAGTTGAAAAGGAGGTGGACGTTGGTGAACCAATTTCAGAAGCACCACAGGTATTTGACCGTGAAGCTCTTGAAGAGTTTTACACAAAAGAAGAGGTTGATGAAGCTGAGAAGAAGTTCTATGCGATGACTGTGGCTCCGAAGGAACAAGAGCAGCCTTTAATTACGAAGGACTTAGTTGCTGGGGAGCATGAGATAGCGGATAAGGAAATTGAGGAGGCTAAGTCCACGGAAGCTGATCCCTCTGTAATTCAGTTTTTATTTTCGACCCCTGAGATTAATGAAGCAGAGCGCCTTGTTGATCAGCCGATAGCTGAAGTTCAAGGAACTAGAGAGGTACCTACACCAGCCTCTGCGAATGTGTCCGCTGAGTTGTCGGGAACGGCTGTCGATGTGCCTGAAGTTACGTTTGCTGAGCTGGATAAGGATAACGACCATATTGGGGAGCATAACGTTGATATGGACCTAGAATGGACAAGTACCATATTTTCTAGTTCGCAATTAGATGAGGCTGTACAGGTGGACCCAAGATCTGGGATGCTAATGGAGGCTGTTGGTGTGGACAAGGAAGAAGCGGACAATGTAATTGTGGAAGCTAAGTCCATGGAAAATGTAACCCCTGTAACTCAGTTCTTTTTTTCGTATGCTGAGCTTATTGAAGCAGAGCGTGCAGCTGAACAGGCCGTAGCGGAAACTCAAATATCTGGAGAGGTACCTGTACCAGGCGCATACACCGTCTCTGGTGATAGCTCGTTAAAGGTTGACGAGGTGCCGGAAGTGGCAAATTATGTGCAGGAAAAGTTTGTGATGGACATAGAATGGAAAAGTACAGTCTGTCCTAGCGCGGAATTAAACGACGCTTACAAAGGGGCCCCAACATCTGGTGGTGCTCTTGATCAGCCAGGGGGGAAGAATGGTGACCAAATTATAGATGTAAGTTATTAGAAGGTGGCGGAGAATGTCGTGGATGATGCGGCACCGAAGCATCATGGAGGTAATCCATTGAGCTTTAGAGTTTTGAAGTGGCCCTTGTTCATGGATGAAGTTACACTTTTCTCCACTAAATTTACTATTTCTTGTGTTAAAGTTACACTTGTCAGCTAAAATTACACTTTTGTCAGCTAGAATTACACTTTTGTCTGTTAAAATTACACTTTTGTTTATTAAAATTACACTTTTGTTTGCTAAAATTACACTTTTGTTTCTTAAAATTACACTTTTTCTTGCTAAAGTGTAATTTTGTTCGGAATATTTTTTTTTTCTTTTCATAAAGCTGGTCTGCTGACATTTTCCTTTATTCTTACAGATGCGGCAGCGGAGGATGCGGCCGTTAAGTCTCTGGAGTTTACAAGCACAATCTTTTCTGAAACAGAATTACGCGAGGCGGTCGATGGGGTTGTCGGCAAAAGTAAAGGGACCAGCGATCATGGCGTGGTAACATCTGCTGTATTACCAGAGTCAGAAAACATGGAGATTCCTATCCCGGCAATGTATGTCCCTCATAGTGATCTTATCCACCATCCATTCTTACTGCACTCGAGCGAGCCCTTACCTTGCATGGATCACGTATTTGAGAACCTCGGTGTTCTATTGACTGTGGGGCACCTGCTCCTGATCAGTGCTTTGCTACGAGAAGCCTGACATTCAGTCAGCAGCTCCTTGCGCTAGTGTTTAGCGACAGGAAATATGTTATTGACTATGTGTTTAATCAATCAGATGCGTTTAACCAGTGGTAAGTCAATTATATTATGCAAGGGGCCCTTATCATTCCTAATTTAAGAAATTTGGTTTCCCTAATTAACTGTCTTTGTTGTAGGGAACAATTGGTACACTTCAGCGAGTTTTATTTCATAACCCGGGAAGACATTGCAACTTTGAATCCTGGAGAACAAATTTTGACTAGTGTTATTGATGGTTGGTGCTTGCTTTTCAACCACATCATGAAACCTTCGGACATTTCCCGTTGCTTCTTTGGCCTAAGCCACACTGTAAGTGATCCTTTTTTTTTGTGGTTGTGTATCACTATTACTCCAGTAATAGTGAGATTTATCTTGAGTTGCTGAAATTAGACTTTGTGGATAAAATTACAATTTTATCCGTTAAAGTTACACTTTTGTCGAATTATAATTACATTTTTACTTGTTAAAGTTACACTTTTTCTGATTGTGCCTAAAATTACATTTTTAGCTGTTAAAGTTACACTTTTCCTGATTACAATTACTCTTTTAATTGTGAAAGCTAGACTTAGCATAAACCTTCATTATAGTAGTAACCAATTAACTGTAACCTTATAATAAGTCAAACTAAAGGACTGTTTATTTTTTTCAAATAAAAAGACCCCGCGCGGGAAATATGGAAGGCCCGAAAGCGGGGAATAGAATTGAACAAAGATGAAGACATTTTTGGTGGCTGGGATACTTGGGCTGAAACCTATGTTACACCATTTCAGCTTGACACGAACATGGTATGTACCAAATCATATAATCTTGTTGCTTAAAATTACACTTTTGTTTCTTAAAATTACACTTTTCTCTGTTAAAATTACACTTTCATACTTAGAATTACACTTTTGTTACTTAAAATTACACTTTTTTCAGCTAAAATTACAGTTTTTTCTTGCTAAAATTAAACTTTTATCAGCTAAAATTACAGTTTTATCTGTTAAAATTACACTTTTGTTGCTAAAAATTACACTTTTGTTGCTTAAACTAACGCTGACACTTTTGTAACATTTTTGACGGACTACATTTGTTGATCTAACGGTTTACATGATGCAGATTTTTCCGCCTGTGTTATCTGGTGATGGTGATCATTACAGTTGTGCGTGCATAAACTTTTTAGCCGAGCAGATTGACTATCTTGACAACCGAAAATACGATGACCCAATAGAAACGCTGCCTTACGGAGGGATTGCACGTATTTCGGTTAGTTTTCGTTGTCCAATATTTTAGGACTTCTTTCTTTTGGCTAGATGGTCCAAATTCGCAACACACTGACGCGTATTCATATTCAGGCAAACTTAATGGGGAAGTATTTGCTTTCAAAAGGTCTGTCTAAGGGCTCAAAGGTTAGCGGGTTTAAGATCGTAAACATTGAGTTCAGTTGGCAAGGCAAAGTGTTGGGGAGAAATGACTGTGGTGTTTACATGATGCTACATATGATGCTTTACCGCGGGAAGCTTTTTCAATATGACCTCGGGAAAGAGGAAGCTATGGACCTGTACCGTGCTGAGATTGCTGCGACCCTCATCCTCTGTGACATTAACAGTTTCAGACCAGACATCTTGCGTCGGATTGGTCATTTCAAAGAGGTTGTTTGACATCCATTGACGAGGAAGTTGAATGTTGTTAAGCGAAAACCAGATGGTGACATAGGGCCGAGCCCCACAAAACGTGCCCGTGCTCCTGATTCTGGAGAACCCGCAATGGAGGCGACACCTGTCACCATGCGCACTCCGTCTGTTAAAGCCCTCTCCTCTGTTAAGAGCCAGCCTCGTGGAAAGGGGGACGGTTTGAGCTGCTCGCTTGACTGTGATCGAGGTGGTTACAATACACAAGTTGTGTCGAAGCTGCTCCGGAACAACCAAGCGTTAATCAAGGATATTAAACAACGGAGAAAGCACGTTGCAGACTTTTGCTTGTTAGATGACCACATTTTTCGGAACGGTCAGTTGCGGTGAAAAATTTATACTTGACAGAGGTTTTATTTTCACATTGGCACGATTTTTATTAAACAATGGTTTAATATTATGAGTGCAGTGAACAACTGGTTTGGTACAACCGGCACGCAACGCTTCGGAGAGCTGACATTATGTCCATGGCCCCTGATAATCATATGTCGTTGAATGTCGTCGAGTGCTGGTCGATGTTGATGAACAGTTTGGAAAAGGAGGAATATGGCGACCAGGCAAGGATGTCATTCTTTGGTATACGTCACATGGTACTGCAATTAACCTATGTTATTCCTGATATCCACTATTATTATACCTTTGTTGGTTAGAGTTACAATTTTGTTTGTTGCAGTTACACTTTAGATGTTTAGAATTACAATTTAGTGATTTAGAATTACACTTACGCGGATTTAGAATTACAAGTTAACACATTAATCATGTTCACTCCTTACCTTTTTAGGAGCTCCTATTGGTATTGTTTGGAACGTTTGAGGAGGCAGGCACACAGTCTGACAACATCTATGATAAGCTTTACCAACTTTGGGACACCTTTATCGTGGACAGTGGTAAAACCTTCAACCTGAAAACGGATTTACTCTTTGTCCCATTTTGCATGGACGACCATTTTGCATGTGTATGTATCAATCATAAATCACGTTCGATCGACCTGCTTGACCACCAGCGGCATTCTTATTTGCAGAAGTCAGCAATGGGAAAGGCGGCGCGCCTAATTGTAAGTTGTCGTCCAATATCTTCTATATAGAGAAAATTGTTTAAATTAATCAGAATTTGATGTAAATTCGTACATATGTAGGCTAGCGCAGTGAGTGATTATTTAGATTCACGAGATAAAACCAAAATCAAACCAGAGGAAGGAAAATTCCTCACTATGCGGTCCGCCAGATACCTTTTAGCGGATGATCACCTACTCTCAACAAACCAGAGTCGAGGCTTTTCACCATGATGGCAATGCTATTATATAAGGGTGTTCCTTTTATTCATCCCGGCCTCGATAAGAAGAAATCAAGGCGTTATTTGGTGATCCAACTAATAGCTACCCTCGTTCTAGCAGACATGAACGTTTTACGTGAAGGTGTCCTCGAGAAGGTAAAAGCTTTTATTAACAACAAAGAAATATTGTGGAAGGAATTACAACTGAAGCGTAAAATATCCGGCGTCGTTGTAAAAAAATAAGGATCGTACGCTGGTTGTAAACTTTTTTTTTTGTGTGAAACACCTTGTCTATGTCAACATGTAGTTCATACATGGTATCATTAGGCAGTTAGTTTTTGTTAGAAACTGTTAGCAGATCCTTATTGGTAGCTTTCCCTATTTTGTAAGACAATGTTACTATTCAAAATAATATGAATGTAATGTACCCCTTTTGTAGCTATGTCATAAGGCTTATAATCAGATTAAGTGTAACTACTCTCAACAAGAGATGAAGTGTAACTTTAATCATATAAAGTGTAATTATAATCAGATAAAGTGTAATTCTAATAATATAAGCTGAAATTCCCCGCAGATTCTAATCAGATAAAGTGTAACTTTATCCATCAAAATTGTAACTCTAACTAAAAAACCTGTAATTCCAATCAGATTAGTTGTATTAACATTCTGATTTTGCAAATTCCAGTTCTTTGATGCTACAATTTATAATAGTTTAGTCCAAAACAAAGTACTTCAACAAATTCCAGTTATTTGACTTCAACAAAGTACTTCACGAGTTACAACTTGATGTTTCGTGAAAATTATACATAATACATCCAAAAAATTTGTAACAGTAGAATAGTGATTATTCTAAGTGATTATTCTAAGATGTGACTTTCCTTATCCGCTATCTCAAACTTAGCCTCCTCAAATATGTAAACAACTTGTTCATACTTGGTATCATTATCATTAGACAGTTAGTAATAAGAGTTTGCAAGTTGTAATTCTAACCAGACAAATTGTAATTCTAACCAGACAAACTGTAATTCCAAGAAGATAAATTGTAACAAGAGTTTGCAAGTTCCTGTACTTGGATATTACAATTTATAACAATTTCGTCCAAAACAAAATACTTCAACAAAATAGATTGTAATACCAACGACTATCAGTTGAATTCACTGCAGTTTGATGTCTAAACAAAATACGGAACATCAAGCTGTACCTCGTATTTTGTTTAGACATCAGTGAGAATGATACATAAGTCATCCAAAAAACATTGTGGTGCTTATTACTTATTATAGTGATTATTCTAAGATGTCATCTTCTTCCTCTTCCACTTCTTCTTCCTCTTCTTCCGACGATTCCTCTGACGAAGGTGACAATGGTGGGTTATCTGCAAAAGGGTTAGGGCAGTTCCTCTTGTTATGGTTAGCTAATCGCTTGCAATTTTTACACATGCATTTTGACTTGCTTGCCAAGGCAACTGCTTTTGCCTTAAGCGACAACACTCTCTTTCCGCTTCCCTTGTTTTTTGATTGCTTAGGCGGCAAAATGGTTATCTCCTGACTAGCAGAATAGCCAAAAATTTCCTCCAACTGTTGTTGTTTATTCAATTGTGATCCTAAGGGTGATAGTTTCTCCTTAAACTCTCTAATTAGACTAGAAAAGTTGTCGACATCAGCCTTGAATTTGCCCCTGAGCATAACAACTGTCTGATGAATCTCTGACCACATTACTGACATTGCAATCTGTTTTCCATCTATTATATCAACGTCCTCAGCTACTTCACCATTACCATCGAACATTTTAGAGCGGATTGCATCTTTGCACCATCTGTTAACAACACACAGTTCTGGAATTTTCTTCACTCCGTTCGATGAGTAAATCCATATTACATGCCGGCATAGAATGCCTTTCTTTTCAAGCATTCTGCAGCTACAGGTTGCTTTAAATGTAACTAGATCAACAATATAGAGTAATATGTTAGTTTAGACAGTTACAAAAAAGTGTAACTGTGACTGACTAAAGTATAATTCTAACCGACATGAGTGTAACTCTGTGATGTGTAATTTTAATAAAGATAATGGTAATGGTAATGAATAATTGTGTAACACCAATAAGCCACAATGATACCTGGGCAATAAGTAACCTGATAATTTCTGTCCCTGTTTGCATCTCTTACAGTTGTCACCTCTAAAGAGTCTGCCTTAGAAAAACCCCTGCTTTTACAAGTATCGATTGAGTACTTGACTTCTTCTTGAAATTTCTCGAATTCTTTATGACTGTACACTTGCGCCCCGTGCACCTCGATAGCCAGATGCGTTGATATTTTAGGGGAAGTGTGTCTGTTACTGTTGTCAAGCTTCTTCTGCGTGTGTCTTTATTGGTCCATCGCGCTGTCAAAACGCAGCGAAAACTCAACTAACGTTCCCGACTTGCTCTCAAATCTCCTAAAAAAACTATTTTCGCTCTCTGATCTTTGGGTTGTCCTCATTACACCACCCATCTCTAGGTCCTTACAATGTGCCATAACCCACTGCTTCCTTTTAGCGTACATTTCTTTAAACCAATCAATGTTATTAACTGTGTGTTCTCGGCCTATTTCTTCCCATTTTGCATCGAACTCTGCCACTTTAATGTCTTCATCCTATATAATGGCATTCAGTTTCTTTACAAATTCAGAATAATCTTGTCTCGTTACTCCAAACTTGCTTGGCACTTTATTCATGATATGCCACATACAATATCGGTGGCGTGCTGTCTTGAGCACGAGGGGTACCGCTTTAAGAATACCAGCATCCTGATCGGTGATAATATACTTAGGCTCCTTCCCACCCATCGCAGCAAAAAACGGCTGAAAACCCATTGAAACGACTCCGCGTCTTCATGTGCAACCAGCGCGCCACAGAACGTGACTGATCGTTTATGGTGATCTACCCCGGTGAAAGGTGTGAAGACCATGTCATACTTATTGGTGGAATACGTTGGATCGAACGACACTGCATCACCAAAAATAGAGTAGTTCCTTCTAGCGATACCGTCGGCCCATATAGCTTTACTCAGACTACCGTCAGAATCAACATCAAAGTCAAAGAAGAACCATGGCCTATTAACAGCCATTTCCTTAAAGTGGTCCACGAACATCTGACCGTCCCGTTCATGAATGTAGCATTTCACATCTCTGTGAAAGTTCTTAAAATCATTTAAGCTAGCTCTAATGTTCTCAAACCCATTAACATGTTCCTTCAGAATTTTGTAAGTCTTTGTTGCTCCTATCTTCAGCTGTTAATTAGTGACAATCTTTTAGAAATATTTAAAACACTACGCCAATTCTGACAATCAATAAGGAGCGTATCACAACGGTTTAATGCATTTAATAACGACACTTAGATTACCGTTTTCAAAATATTGGCGGAAACCTAGACCACGCTAATAAGAATAACGGTTTCCGTCGAAAACCGTTCTTATTATAATGTGACAACGCTTGTTTAACAAACTGTTATAAAAAACGTTTAACGGTTTCCAAAAGCGCGTTATAAAATCTCTCTTATCAACGGTTGTTAGACAACCGTTACCAGTTTAAGAAAACGACATTTCGAAAACCGTTACTAAATTAGCACCAGTAATGGTTTGTGTTACCCGTTGTTATGTTATAGATACGGGTTTCTTATAACCGTTATCATTTGCTATTATGAAAGAACGGTTTTTCAATTCAAGCGTTGTCACTATTTGATTAGATTTATCAGTTTGACCACTGCATTTAAAACTTTATCAGAACTTTAATAAATATTCAGTTTGACCAACCGTTTTCAATTTGACCAAAATAATTCTATAAATATGTCTTCATAATGTTAAAATCTAAATTATCAAACATTTACTCTTTAATTTCTCTCTAAAACAAAATATGGCTGGTGTATCGGAGCTACAATCACGTAATCATTACGCACAGCCTTTTATTTGCATTCTCCATAATCTCCCGGTTCGTTATGATGGGAATGGAAAGAGTTTAAACCCTAATTTTTGGTGGTTGAGGCAAATGCTTCATGACTCCGGTTTCACTGCGGTTAAAAAAGTGTACCTTGTGTCTACAAACAAGCAAGATTTTGTAGGCTTCACTTTTATCGAGTTTGACGAAGCCAACTGCCATGATAGTTTTCGGCAGGCAAGAACATTAGGGGCTAGATTTGCGGAGAAAGATGCGGGGAAAGAGGACTTTTATTCGGATGCTAAACAAACGGGCCCTTATCTATGGGTTGTGACCCATCTTGATCATCGTCTGCTGACACATTACCGGAGGCAGTACATTCCTGCCAACGTGCCTATGTCATGGGAGAAAGAGGCCATTCCACCAGCTGCGCTGCCCGCTGATGATGAACAGTCGATCTACGACTTATCCATGCCGAAATTGGGCATGAAGACTATCCTAATTCTTTATCAGATTCTAATTAAGTCTTTAATTATTATCTGACATTATGAGTTGTATTTTGATTATGGTGGTTATTTGAATAAAAGTTTAATTATTTATATTATTTGTTATTACGTTTTAATCAAGTCCTTACACTCAAATTCAATCCACCAAATAAAATATTATAATGACTAACTTTCTACTTATAATAATAAAAAAGAATGGAAACGGCATAATAAGATAATAAGAATTGGAATCGTTATGTCAGTAATTAGACAAAATGATAACGGTTCTTTGTTAAGCCGTTATCATATTACTTATATCAACAACGGTTATTTTAAAGCCCTTGTCATATTACAACAATTAACAACGGTGTTTCTTAAAACCGTTATAAAAACAGATCCCGCGCTATGATAGCAATATATAGTTTATTTTTTTAGGGTGTTATTTATAATGAAAAACTAATTAAAGAGGTCATCTTTGCCGTCGTCGCCATCATTAATCTTTATAGCTTAAAAAAGGTAATCTCATTTTCATAGCTACTGGCTTATATATGGGTCGTACTTGGATGATTGATGGTGAAATTGGTGATCCCATTTATAATGATGGAATTGCTGAATTTTACAATTTCGTTAGTGAAAATTTTCATCTCCACTCATCAATCCCCTGCCCTTGTAATAGATGTGGTAATATTAGGGTTTTGCCTATCCCAGATGTCAAAATACATTTAGAAAAGAATAGTTTCAGTAGAGATTATAGGCGTTGGATTTTTCATGGAGAATTAGAGGATGGGGATGGGGAATCTGATGTAGAGGTAAATAATCAGACACCTGAAGCCGCTGGTTTAGATATAGGGGATGGGGCATATGATGTGTGTGTAAACAATCGTTCACCTACACCTGAAGTTGTTTTAGGTGAGAAGTTTGCTGAAAATGATGGATTCGATGATTTTGAAGCTACCGGTGATGGGTAAATAAATGCTGATGATTTAATTGAGAAGTTGAGTGAATCTGAAATGTCTTTATTTACTGATTGTAAGAAGTATACCAAATTGTCCGCGGTGGTAAAGTTATATAACTTGAAGGGGGCAAATGGGTGGAGTGATAAGAGTTTTACGGATCTTCTAGCTTTGCTATGTGACATGCTTCCTGGCGGTAATGTTCTTCCGAGTCGAACATATGAGGCTAAAAAAATGATTAGGGAATTGGGCATGGAATATGAGAAAATACATGCTTGTCCCAATGACTGCATATTGTGCCGTAAAGATTATGAGAAATTATCATATTGTCCGCGCTGCTCTGTATGGCGTTATAAGACTAAGGAAGGGATCCCAGCTAAGGTGTTGTGGTATTTTCCATTAATACCAAGATTCATAAGGATTTATTTGAATGAAGAAGATGCAAGAATGTTGACTTGGCATAATAGTGGAAGGATTGAAGATGGAAAGTTAAGACACCCAAAATGGATGGTCAACAGTGGAAAGAGTTTGACGCTAAATATCATGACTTCGCCAAAGAAGCAAGGAACTTGCGTCTAGCGCTCTCCATAGATGGAATGAACCCTCATGGAAACATGAGTACCCAACACAGTACTTGGCCAGTTGTGTTGGCCATCTATAATTTGCCCCTATGGTTTTGCATGAAACGGAAGTATCTGATGTTGTCTTTGTTGATATCTGGCCCTCGACAACCTGGAAATGACATAGATGTGTATTTGGAACCACTTCTAGATGATCTGAAGATTCTGTGGAAAAGAGGGATACCGGTGTTTGATGGTTATAAGAAGGAAAGTTTCAATATGAGAGCTATGTTATTGTGTACAATAACTGACTTTCCGGCGTACGGCGATCTTTCTGGACATACTGTACAAGGCCAAGAGGCTTGCCCATTGTGTCGGGGGGATGTTGAATTAGAATATTTGAAGCATTCTCGCAAGCATGTGTACAGGGGAAATTGTCGACCGTTATGCCCTGATCCTCATTATCGTAAGCTTCACAAGGCGTTTAATGGGTGTCCTGAGCAACGTGGGAGTCCTCAGATTTTGAATGGTCATGAAGTGTATGATAAAGTGAAAGATATTGAGATAACGTATGGGAAGAAGGGACCTAACTTGTCTACTCGTGGTTATAAAAAAAACCATATTTTTTACCAAACTTCCGTACTGGCGCGACCTCCCGGTTAGACATTGCCTAGATTTTATGCACATTGAAAAGAACGTTTTTGATAATATAATCAATACTCTGCTGAATGTCTCGGGTAGGACAAAAGACAACAAGGCAGCTAGGGATGATATGGTTGAGATGGGTATTAGGCTCGAGCTGGCAGCTAAAACAAAAGGAAATCGGACTTTTTTGCCGCCTGCAGCTTATACTCTTTCAAAAACGGAGAAAAAAGAGTTTTGCGAATTCTTGCATGGTATTAAGGTGCCAGAGGGCTATTCATCTAATATTAGAAGCCTCGTTTCGTTGCAGGACCTAAAACTTACTGGTTTAAAGTCACATGACTGTCATACATTGATACAACAACTACTAGCTGTGGCCGTTCGTTCCATTCTACCTCCAAAGGTTCGACATGCTATAATTAGATTTTGCTATTTCTTCAAATCAATCAACAGTAAAGTCATTGATCCCGATGAAGCGGAAACTTTGCAGAAGATCCTCGTCACCAGTCCTTGACAGTTTGAAATGTATTTTCTTCCCTTATTTTTCACTATCATGGTTCATTTGACTGTCCACCTAGTCCGGGAGGTTTTCTATCTCGAGCCAGTGTATTTGAGATATCAGCACCCATTCGAACGATTGATGGAAGTTTACAAGGATTACACATCTAATAGGTATCGTCCAGAGGGGTGTATTGCTGAGCGAGCAATTATCGATGAAGCTCTTTCGTATTGTTACGCGTACCTCTCCTTGGATGAGTTAATTGGAGCTCCTACGAATCGTCATAGTGACTGGATGAATGGAAAAGGTGTAAGGGGTCGTGTTTCCAAGGATATGTCATCTGATATGCGACATAGAGCTCATACATACGTTCTATTTAACGATGATCATGTCCAGCCTTACAGAGCAGAACACCAGAGTTACCTTAAGGGAAAACACCCTCATAAGAACGAAAGGTGGTATGGAAATGAGCATTATAAGCAATTTAGTGACTGGTTTAAGGATACTATTTACGATGATGACAACCCAATTGATGATAGCTCAACCAGCCTACGACATCTCGCTTTCGGTCCTGATGCTCGTGCAACTTTTTATAGCGGGTATGCGATCAATAGGTACACTTTCTACACCCGCATTCAAGATGAGGCGAGCATAATGCAAAACAGTGGAGTTTGCATAGATTCTCAGGCTATATACTTTGCTAGTTCAAAGGATAAAAATCCTATTTTGGGTACAATGCAATATTATGGAGTTATTGAAGAGATATTGGTTTTAGACTGCATGGATTTTGAGATACCTCTATTTCGGAGTGGGTTGACAACAACAATGGTGTTAGAAAGGATGATTTAGGATTCACATTAGTATATTTTAACAAGGTTGGAAACAAGGATGATCCTTTTATATTAGCGTCACAAGCAAAACAAGTTTTTTATGTTACCGATCCTATGGATAATAAGTGGTCAGTTGTTCTATCTTGCCATCGCCGAATTCCAGACGATGAAGACGTCAAATTTGAAGGACTTGATCACAGTGCTATATCGCAATTTGGTAATGATGTTGAAAATGTAAACATTCCAAACATATATACACGGGATGATCATGATGAAGGTATTTGGGTTAATGAAGAGACTAGCAAATCCAAAAAACGTTACCGGCAGCAGTAAAAATATCAGCAATCCAATCGAGTTATCTTACGTCATGTGTAATTTTTGTCTTGCTGTTATATATATCAAACTGCTGTTGTAAACTTTTTCTGCTGTTGCAGCGGGGCGGGTTAGGGAAAAATCGTATCAAACAAAATGATGCTTTATCTATAT
The DNA here is from genome assembly GCF_048544455.1 of Silene latifolia. Taxonomy (NCBI): domain Eukaryota; kingdom Viridiplantae; phylum Streptophyta; class Magnoliopsida; order Caryophyllales; family Caryophyllaceae; genus Silene; species Silene latifolia. Next base: position 150,255 of record NW_027413215.1, on the reverse strand, counting down.
GAAAATGATGCTTTATTTCTTGGCGGTAAAATAAAACAAAATTAAATATAAATTAAAACGAATATACCCAAACCGTTGTTCTGGACGTGTACAGTTATAACGGTTGATGCCGTTGTTATGTTTATAAAAATGTTGCTTTATTTCATGGCGGGAAAATCAAACAAAATGACAGTAATTCAGACAACGGTTATTTCTAACCCGTTGTAGATAGTACTAATCAATTATGGTTTCACACAAAACCGTAGTCTGTTTGGAAACAAAATATAACGGTTTTTCTTATACCGTGTTTATTACTTTCCAATAAACAAGGTCTTGCAAGAAGTGTTGTATTATTCACACATATATACTCTGAGCTTCCCCTCCCCCACATAATATTCTCAAACATTGAGCTTCCCCTCTACCACCAGCCTACCCCATCGCCGTCGCAGTCATCGTCATCGTCGCCATTGCCGCCGCCAGATCAATCCGGATTCTCCTCTGTAACACTACAACAAATAAGGTAATTGGCGACCATATAAGGCGACTGAGAACAGTCGCCATTAAGAATAAAGCGACTAAGACCCGTCGCCCGCACTCGTAGCGGTCGCTTTTGGCGACAGGCGTTCTCGCCAATTTTGGCGATCGAATTTTTTAAATCGGGCGAAAATTGTAATTAGTCGCTAAACCCTATTAGTCGCTTTCCTAAAATCCACGTGATTATTTGTTTGTTATTATAAGTATGCATTGTTATTATTTGTTTATTAATTTATGCTTTAGATATGGTCCAAAAGCGCAAAAGTAACGATGGAAATGCGTCAGGCGACGACTCAGGTGATGAGAATAATTTGTAACACACTGCGGGTCGAATGCGCCACAGGGTTTCCCTAGAAGCAATAAATTCAAAGATACCTAATCCTTTACAATGGGATAAAGATACGGGGCTGCCATATGGTGAGTATGCCGAGTATTTTGCGAGTTGGATTTGTTGTTGTGTAAGACAATATGTGCCTCTCGGTACGCCGCGTATCTGTGAACTGAGTCAAATACGGAACACCATGCTAATAAACAGAATAAAGGTATGTATATACAATAATAAATGTTTTAGCTGAAATTAAGTTACTACTTGATATGTGTATTAGCCGAAAAACTTGTACCAACTATGCTCATCATATATGCAGTTAGCTTACGTTGTCCCCGAAATGTATGATAAGTACCTAAAAAAAAAGACAGGGGAAGCCCTCAGATCTTGGAAGTTAAAGATGGCTGAGAACCACTTGTTCAACAAGGAAACCAGGGAGATGAACAAGAACCCACCAAAAAAGAAGTATCCGTATGTCAGTCAGGACCATTGGGATAATTATATCGCTTATAGGCAGTCTGACAAGTTTAAGGTAACTTAGTAATAATAATAAGTAAAGAAGTATACTTAGTTTAGTGTTTGGTCATGCTTACGTTTCTTGATACAATTTATTTGATGAAGGCTATGAGTGAGAGGAACAAGGCGAATATTTCAAAGAAAAAGACTGTCTTTTACGGCTCCCGAGGTGGTTATAGATTGATTAAGAAGAAACTTGTAAGTACTACATAATTCTTATAGTATTAGACTATTAGGTGTTATAGTAGGATGTTATATATGTTCATCGTAATCATACATATTTTGAGAGGATATCAATGTGATGAATGAATTGTAGGCAAAGCTTGGAAAATTATGTCGTCACGACGCTTGGGTGGAAGGTCACACTCCTATGAAGGGAAAGACGAAAACTGAATATGATAAGGACATCAAAGAGAAAATTGTAAGTTTGAATAAATATGTCACTCCTACCACTGGTCGTCGGAGTTATATAATTGTGTGTTGCTTAATGGTTTTATGTGTATGTAGAGGATCTGTGAGGAGGTAGAGGAAGGAAAATGGAAGCCTGAAGGACGTGATGACATTCTTGCTAGGGCAATCGGCAAAGCAGAGCATCCAGGTCGTGTGAGAGGGGTAGAAACGCATGTTGGTATCACTAAGTATTTTGGAAAAACTACTCGACGTGGTGATGCTTCCAAGAAGGTAATCTATAAATACTGTATTTGAACCAACGTAATTAATTTACAACTATATATGCTGACATTAATTTCTACTACACAGCTACATAAAATAGCCAGGTTGATGATGAGAATGTTGGAAACTGGGGAAAAGCCATCAGAAAAAGAGTTGGATATGGTTCAAGAGGTCATAATGGAAGCAGATGAGGAGGAGAAGGAGGAGCAGGAGGAGGAGGAGCAGGAGAAGGAGGAGGAGAAGGAGGAGGATGAGGAGGAGGAGGAGGAGGAGGAGGAGAAGGAGAAGGAGAAGGAGAGGAGGAGGAGGAGGAGGAGGAGGAGGAGGAGGAGGAGGAGGAGGAGGAGGAGGAGGAGGAGGAAAAAGAGGTAATAATATTTATCTTATATACAGTGTGTTATATGATTTGGAAAATCAGTACGTGTTATATGGACAAGTGTTAATGTACAGAAGGAAGTCGAGGATGACATGACAAGGGAGAAGGAAATGGGAAAGGAGACTGAAGTGGGAGCCGAGGATCGATATCAGGCAGTTGAAGAGGAAGAGGATGCCAGGAAGGCCATGACACAGGATGAAGTGGAGGTAGTTGATGATCAGATGTTCTTCTCAACACCGAAAAAGGTAATAGCTGCTAGTTTATAATTATTCATATCATACACGTTTTTTACTTAGGAAATTTATTAAAGGTAGTGAATGTATGTGTACTAATTGATTAAAGCTGACGTGAAGGGCGATTGCAAGGTGGCTTGTCGTCTGTCCTATTTACAGGGGAAACAGAAAGTTGTTGTTGCCAGGGGATACGTGTTCAGTTACGACCGGCTTCAACAAGTTAAGGTTCATGGTATACCGTACCCCTTCGTCACAATTGCAGGAAAGTGGAAGTGTCCCAATTATATAAAGACGAGTATGGAGAAGTACAAGTACAATTTCCTACTGAGGGGGTCACTTATTTGAAAGAAGCCCTAAGCTCTTATGTGCAATGGCCTGACAAACTCATCAATGTTGTCATCCCCGAAGTACCTATATGAAGACGTTAATCTTTACTGAGGGGGTCAGTTGTTCTTTAAATATATTAGGGTACGAATATTAACATATCCTAACTACTTTAATCTTTACATTTGCAGAACTTAAGTAAAGCCATGATGGCAGCTAACGCAATTACTACTACGTTAACGAAAGTTGTTGCAGGCAAGCCTGCTTATGATTCTTATTATGAATCGTGTGAATATAAGAAAAAGATGAAAACTGCTTCGCTGAAGGCTTTGCACAACCTGGCTGTAAAGAGGTCACCTACAGGTGATGTAGTCATGATTAACATTGAAAAGGAAGTTATGGGCGCAGTTGATATAGCCATACTGGACCCGAAGCAACTGATGGAATTTGTCGACCTTGACAATTTAGATGCTTTTCACATTTTGATTTGGATGAAGTAAATTTTATTAATATAACTATTAAGTCATTTCTATTTACGAATAATGATGTTTGTTAAAATTATCAATTACAATAACAATCTTCGTTCCATGTGGCGTAATAGGTACCTAAATAATTAGTTCGCTGAGTGGAAGGTCCCTAGTCACGCCAACGGATTCTTGAGTCCTAAGGCGTTCTCTGTTAACAGAATTTCATACAAAGAACAAATCAATAGTACCGCTCGTCGGTTGATGTCGTCCAAAAAACTATGGCTTGCCCCCTACAATGAGAATATGTATGTATAGTACGTGATTATTGTAATGAATCACGGTTCTATAAATTTATTATTAACATGCTTAAATGCTTGTAAATGAACTAACAGTTCAATGTCTCAAAATGAATAGGAAGCATTGGGTGCTACTGGCAATCCAAGTGGAAACAAAAACAGTGTACTGAATTGACTCTCGCGAAGGCAAACCCTCTGACAGTTGTGTAAGGATGATAACTGAGTAAGTTTACAACCTTCAATAATGTCATTTGTTATTATATGACTTGAGCCATATATATGCAAATAATAATGGCATGTGTGTATATTTATGAATTAGTGTTTTTGAAGCAAAAAAAAGATGATGTCCATTTGGGAAATATGAAAGCAGCACTGATCTCAATTTTATCACGCCAATAGTAAGTGTATTCTTAATAATTACTCGTACCATTTAACTAATGTTTATGCGAGAGGTTGATTATCTAATTCAGCTGATTTGTGTGTGATTTATATAATAGTCTCCTAAAGCACCAGACGACAAACAATGAGCCTTTTACGTTTGTCACTCCATGTGGAAGGTTATCGACGGAAAATTTTCTACCATTCCGATACGGGTTAGTGTGATTTAAAAACTATTTCAAATGTAAATTGAGTTCAATTCTGTATACTTCCATGTATTATATCTATTTTGATTATATATATTTTGAATTGTAGTTTCCACTAATACTCAACAAAGCCCCAGAATATTCGGCAGAGGACATCAATCGGATGAGAAATATGTGGGCCAGTTATGTTGTTTCATTAGCGGAGTCTCAATAGTTTGCTCATGCTTTATGTACGTGTGTGTGTGTGTATATATATATAGAGCCATTGTGTATTGGCTTCTTTTATTTTTTTTGAGGTAGTTGTGTTTTGGCTTTTGATCATCCTGTTTGTACTATTTTGAAACTGGGTTTAATTGATCACAGGGTGTAATATTTTGATGCAGGATTGAATTTTTGCGATGCACAATTTCTTTGGAATGCTATTTTCAATTGGCTGAAAAATAGCATTCCAAAAGTCGCTACAAATGTTCTTTGAAAAAATAGCATTTCAAAGAAATTTGCTAGAACAAGCTAAATTTTTAAAAAAAAAAGAAAAGAAAATTTAAAAACGTAAATGGTTAAAAACAACCCGTTGTAAACAATTATTTGACAACAGTTTTATTTAGATAAATAATCATTGACATCTTTTCCCTCCCATTCAAACCGCCAAAAATATAAGATAACGAACGATAACCGTTGTCGACTTCAAAATTTTAACAATGGTTTATTTAAGAATAACCGTTGTCAAAGTTTCATCATTTGATAAATATAACAACGATTTATCATGCAATAAAACCGTTGTTAAATATTGACATTTAATTAAATAAGATAACGAAATGAACCGTTATCATAGATAATATTTAACAACGGTTTTGGAACCACTAAACCATTATCAATAGAAAACTAGGACAACGGGTTTGAAACCGTTATTAATATTTAATAACGGTTTCTTAAAAGTATACCCGTTGCCATAAACATAATTAACAATAGTTTTATAACGGTTCCTGAGTAGTGATAACGGTATTATAGATCCGTTATTGATGTTATATAACGGTCATACAACCGTGGTATATATTTAACAACAGTCGTTGCAATAACGGTTCCGTGTTTCTATTTAATAACGATAATTGCATTATTTGATCGTTATTGGATGTCTTATTTGGCGTAGTGAAAGTGTAACTTTAACTGTTAATATAGTAATTGTAATAACCAAAAGTGTAATTGCAACAACCCAAAGAAAATATAATTCTAACCAACAAAACTGTAATTTTTGGAAGGAAAAGGCTAACTTCAGCAAATCCAACACGGTGTCATTTTACAGCCAAAGTAATGAATACCTAGAATACTCACCCTTGAATTATAAAGGATTATCATTTTGTGATATTCTGTTATGTTGCATGCCAACTTTTGAAACTCTCTGTCTCTGGCAGATATGAGTTCATAGTTGTGGCCACTGTGGAATCTATCAATTAATAATTCCCCATTACTCATAAATAGCCTAATCCTCGCTTTGCACCCAACGCGCCTGACTTTGTGTCTCCTACCTGAATCCTGGCGGCCACCACAGTCCATTTGTCCCTTATGTGTGAACCCCTCTCGGTTGCAAACCAACAGTTTAGATTTTATTTCCCCGCCACCAGTGGCGGATCTTGACCAGTCTTTCAAGGGGGGGCAAATAATTCTGACACCTGCTAGTCGCTTTTATAAAAAAGGATTTGTTGTCTTAATTTTTATAATTTTAGAGACGATATTTTAACCATGTTCTTTCCATTAATATATTATCATTCATTTTATTGAAAATATGGTTTTCTGGAAAACAAATTTATAAGAAATGTGAATATTTTATTCCATCCATGCGAAAAAAATCTTTCTGGTTTGAGCTTTAGGGTGAAACTTTAGATACTTTGAGCAAAAATAATAAATTATAACAAGATAGTAAAATATATACATTCATTAAAAATATCCAAAAATATATTTGAACAAAAAAATGTACATATACATTAAAAATCTTAAAAGTAACGCCTCGAACACTGAAACGTCAAATGAAAACTTTATTTTGAGAGGAACGAAGTAGGATATACATTATACTTTTCTCCTTTCATTTCTTCCAATAAACTCCATTTTCCTTTTATAACTTTTTTTTGTGCAATTAGCCCTATTTCTCGTTAATCTAAAGTATTTTTCAATTTATAAAAGTATTTTTCACGGAGTAGTAATTATTATGTAAGATAGTCTCACATTCGGTCCATTATATTAAATTGCCCTCTTACATAAAAGAACGTCTTAGATACGGTCTATTCTAGAATTGGTGTTCTAATTTGATACGGATTTCATTGGTTTTTTTTTTTGAAATACTCCCTCCGATCCAAACAGATGTAAACATAAGCAAAAAGTGGTTATTTAAGAAAAGATGGAAAAGTGAGGGGTAAAGTAGAAAATATTGATTGGGCCACTTGAGTTTAGGTGGATTAAAGAAGTAGTTGGTGAGTGGGTGAGTGGATGGTAAAATTGTAAATAGGTAGTGAATGTAAGGGTAATTTAGTTATTTTTCATGCCAAATATTAGTGTGGTCCATCCATTTCTGATAAGTGTTACCATCTGTCTGGATCGGAGGGAGTATTAAAACTTAAACATATAAGTGAAACTTATGGGCCCAGCCAACAATTATAAGTCCAGTGAGTTCCTGGCTTAATGAAACTATATACTCACATTTCGCTAATTTGCACAAAAGCTTGGGGGGCCAGCTGTAATTCATCAAACACTGCCTGCCGCTAGTTTAACTAACAAAATCAGTGTTAAGCCCATGTGGGGTGGCGGGGGGGGGGGCTGGCCCTGTGCACTACTACGAAGATCCGCCTCTGAGTATGGTTGATGATGATAGTAACCGTGATCTTAGTCTTTTGGTTAAAGATTTCATAACCTCAGACAAGCAATGAGATGTTTGTAAATTATCCAGTTTAGTGAATAACGATATTGTTAATCGATTACTAACATTCCAATGCCACATAATGATATTACGATACCCTCATTTGGGGTTGTCCGTAGATGGAAATTTCTCTACCAAAACAACAACTTGGTTAGCGCAAGGTTTATTCGATCAAGTTCTTGACAAATGTGAATTTAAGTGGATTTGGAAATTGAATATTCCTCCTAAATTGAAATTTTTCTTTGAAAGCCTGTGTTGACGGTCTTCCAACGAAAAGTAGACTTCTCACGAGTCATATTGATGTCCCACCTCATTGTGTTATGTGCAACAATCCTATTGAAAATAAAGATCATTTCTTTTACGAATGTCCCTTGATTGGGTCTGTCATCCAAGACCTGAACATTATTAGTTTCAACGAGTTTTTGTCAAATTATGATACTATTACAAGTCAAAGTTTTCTAACGAAACTTAATTATCTCAAGGATTTAATTCCAAAAGATGACTTTATAAAGATCATTTTTATTTGGTGGAATGCATGGTTTCATAGAAATGATATTATCTTTAATAATGTTAATTTAAGCATCAGCAAACTTATTACTTTATGTAATAATAGCACTAAGACATGGAATGTGACTAGATTTAAGGATCTCAACAATCCCGAGGTAGAAGAGTCAGCTAGAAACAATTCTAGTAAGGAAGAGATTTGGTGGGAAAAACCTACAAACGGTTTCCTAAAGCTAAATTTTGGCGGATCGAGAATAGAAGGTAATAAAGCTGCTTTAGGATATTCTATAAGAGATCACAATGGTAAAGTATTTTTGTTGGGTGCAAAAAAATGCGGATCCAATAGTATCCTTGTTGCGGAAGCACTTGCCTTAAAAGAAGGTATTTTAGCAGCTAAATACTTAGGAATTTCAAAGTTAATTGTGGAGGGTGATAACTTATGTGTTATTAACTCGATTCGAGGTACTTGGCAAATTCCGTGGGAAATTTCTAGTATTATCAAGGATGTGAAATTAGACCTTCATTTTTTCGATGAAGTGATAATTAAACATTGTTTTCGTGAAACCAACAAGGTTGCTGACTTCATGGCTTCAGTTGGACATTCATGTCCAACTCTTTCGAGGTGGTTTGATAGCCGGTGGCTTCAACTTACCTTCCTCATTCGAAAGGATGAGATAGGTTGGTCCTACCCTAGAGGATCAACCTAGTTTTCTTACCTAATCAAAAAAAAAAAAAAAAAAAAGTAGCAAACTCATCAAGTATTACTTTAGAAGATACCATTTTAATTCACATCAAACTTACTCTCATTTACCATTTCTACTTTAAACAAGGGACAAAAAAATCAACCTAATAAGGGCCACATTTCCAAACGTCATACAGTTGGTGGGCAAGGGAGAAAAAACAAAATACATAGACCAAAAAGTTACTGAGTATAAACATTGAATAGCTAAATAACCCAATTAAGAGGGTGATGAGTTGTCAGATTCAATGTTGGTTATAGTTGTCGGAGCTCCAACGTCGGCGTCAGTAGGTGATTAATAGGGCTGACTACTGCACAAAGTCTAGGCTAGTCGACGATCTTTGTTATTAATACCACGGCGTCTTCAATGGTGGCATGAGGTTTTAGCTGAGATTTGTGAAAATCGGGTTTATTATTTGTGTGATGTAAAAGGCAAGATGGAAGGAGGTTGTTGGTGGTCGGAAAGACACGTCATAGAGAGTCAGCACAGTGGTGATGGTGGTGGGGACGACGAGACCTTGGTGGTGGATTTGGGTTGTCCAGGATGCCTCGTGTTATCGACGACGTCGTGTGAGGTGGTCTATGACATCATCAGTGATTTATGGGTGGATGGTTACGCCGCCGGCGTAGGTTGTGATGGCTGCCGCCAGCGACGGTTGTCTGTGGTCGTCATAGTAGGCGGTGTTAGTTGAATAGTTGTGAATTGTGATTGTGAGGGTGGAGATGAGAGATGCCAGATGTGAGGTGATTTGTGTATATGATAGTATGATCTCATCCTTTTAATTACTCCCATCCAATGGAGGAGGGTTGTTCTCACCGTTCTCACCGAGTGATCGTTCTCACCGGATCTTGACTATATATATATATATATATATATATATATATATATATATATAGAGGCGGGATCTCGTGAGTTTGGTTCTTACAGTGAGTTGTGAGTTTGGAAAATCTGGGCCATTAGATTAGGAAAAATACACGGCTTAGATTAACTCAAAAAACAAATAAAAACTCAGCCATAAAACACTCTTATAGTCGTACTTCCTCCATTGTTTTCTCAAATCTCCGTATCACACTGAAAAAGGCGTCACATCTACAAACTTCCTCAAAGATCCCCAAAACCTCAAAATCAACAACCACAAAAGCCCTAAATTCCTCCAAATCCTAGCATCAAGCGCAATTGGTCCCTCGCTGATTTCGAGATCGGTAAACCTCTCGGCAAGGGCAAATTCATATTTTTTGAGATAATTTTCAAGTTTAGAGTATTGGATTTCTCAAACTGAATAAGGAGAGTTGATTAGATTGCCTGTTGTTCCGAAACGCCGAATTATGAGGTTTGATCCTTGATTAGTAGCTTGGATTCAACATGATTCTTGCTGTATCCGTTTTTTTTCATCGGATTGAACATAATTCTTGTTTTTTAATTTGTAGTATGTAGGAAAATGGTTAAGGATTTGAGGGCATTTGATTAATATGGCGAGTATATCGGAAAAATGGATTGATGGGCTTCAGTTCTCGTCGTTATTCTGGCCGCCTCCTCCAGAAGCTCAGCAGAGGAAGGTGAGATCATTCTTTCATTATAGATTTATAGATATATCGTTTGTTTGTCGATTTATATGTGATTGTTTACATCTGTAGCTTGTGCTGAAGGTAATTCTTGGGGTGTCATGGTTTGAGTGTGAAAAAGTTGGAGTGGTTGGGAAACCTTTGGGCTTTGGCTAATGCAAGCAGTCTTGTGATTAATTGCTTAGGATGCTAGAGAATATACTTGATTTTCGCGATAATGATATAGGGACAATGTTTTGTTTCCTTTTCCAATGAATCGAAAGGTTCACTATTCATCCTTTCTGGATTAGGATTGTATATAGAAAAATAACTCACATAGTTTTTACACATGGCAGAAAAATTGAGAAGTGTGGTGGTGCATAAGGCGATTGATGATGGAGCAACGGTAAAAATTGATGTTGGAGCAACATGGCAGATTATCACATATTTCTTCATCTAGAGTTATAAACCTGTAGCATGTCGGTCTATGCAAATCGCCATTGTATATTTGTATTAGCCGGTGATCCATCTCATTTCTCTTATATTTGCCTTTTGCGAAAATTAGAGAAACATGAGAATAACACCACAATAATAGTACAATAACATCAGCGTAACACTACAATAACACCAAAATAACACTACAATAACAGCACAATAACACGGGAAAAAAAAAAGTAAAAAAAATCAAAGTAATAGTTAAAAAATCAAAGTGACACCGGAATAACATCACAATAACACCAGAATAACAATACCACCAGAATAACAGCACAATAACACAGGAAAAAAAAGTAAAAAAATCAAAGTAGTAGTTAAAAAGTACAAGTGACACCGGAATAACATCACAATAACATCAGAATAACAATACCACCAGAATAACAGCACAATAACACGGGAAAAAAAAAGTAAAAAAAATCAAAGTAGTAGTTAAAAAATCAAAGTGACACCGGAATAACATCACAATAACACCAGAATAACAATACCACCAGAATAACAGCACAATAACACGTAGTCAAAAAAAGAGCAAAAAAAATTCAAGTAATAAAAAAATCAAAGTGACACCGGATTAACATCACAATAACACCAGAATAACAATAACACTAGAATAACAGCACAATTACATGTGGTAAAAAGAAAGGGTAAAAAAATCAAAGCAGTAAAAAAAATCTATGTGACACCAGAATAACATCACAATAACACCAGAATAACAATAACACCAAAATAACAGCACAATAACATGTGGTAGGAAAAAGTAAAAAATCAAAAGTAGTAAAAAAAAATCAAAGTGACACTGGAATAACATCACAATAACACCAGAATAAGAATAGCAGCACGATAACACGTGGTAAAAAAAAGAGAAAAAAAAATCAAAGTAAAAAAAAAAGCACAATAACAACATAATAACACGAGGTAAAAAAAAAAAGAGAAAAAAAATTAAAGTAAAAAAAAATCTGTTACAAAAAGAAAAAGAAAAAAATGTAACATAATGAGAAAATTAGAGAAAAACATAAGAGAAAAAAAAATCAAAGTCGTAAAAAAAAATATAATAACAACATAATAACACGAGCTAAAAAAAAGAGATAAAAAAATTATATTAAAAGAAAAAGAGTAACACTTGGAAAAAGAGAAAATAAATAAATGACAGTGGTTATATATGACAGGTAAGATTAGATCTTGGCCATTCATCTCTAATATAATCTAGTGGCTGAGATTTCAAAGCGCAAACTCACAACTCACCATAAGAAACCAAACCCACAATATATATCCTATCTATATATATATGATCCTATGAGAACACCCTCCTCCCATGAGAACCGTGAGAACCTCAAGTTCATAACGCTTGTAATAAATGTTCGAAAACTTTGCACCAAAGGTTCAAAAACTTTGTACCAAATGTTCATTAGCTGCCGGTCACCAGATTCTAGATTACTAACTGACTTCACAATCATAGTTCATCAACATTTCATCAATCATAAAAAAAATTTACCCAAAAATCATAATAGCAATAAATCACAATTTGTTAGAAACTCACATGTTATATCACGTTTCTCCTCAAACAAAAATTATCAAGCACTTACCCCTGTAATCTCCCTATTTTATCCCCTTTTAGTTATAATAATGAAGTAATCAACCTATTAACCCAGTTAAAGTTTTAAATCAACGGATACAATTCATTGCTTTTCTTTCCCTCTATTCACCAAAGCAAATATTAAAACAAAAAAAAAACAAAAGAGAAAAACAATAGTTACTTTTAGTTTGTCACTGTAACACTAGTAGCAGTAAAAATGGATGCCCAAATGAGAGGTGATCAATTCAACAACAACAACAACAACACCAAGTGCCGCAACAACAACCATAATCACCGACGTAGCGGTTGAATCTGGCAGCGCAACAAGTGAATTTGCAATCGATAAAACTTCGAAAAGAGAGTTTTCAAAAGCTTATCACTCGAATGATTGATGATATTGTGTTTCTCTCTAGTTCTAATGCACTTCCGAGTTCGAGCAAAGAGTATTTTTTTTTCTTTTGTATCTTTTGAGTTTGATTGTGAATTACGTTTGCTTGATTTGATTTTTTGTATGTGGGACGTGTAATAGTGGCTCCTAGTATGTTTGATTTTGTAAGAAATTGGAGATTTTAGGTTATTGCAACGTAATTTGGATATTTTAGGGGGAATGAGATTTTTGTTTTTGTTGATTTTGTGATAAGTAAAATATTGATGAATTATGATTGTGAAGTTAGCCAGGCAGTCAAATTTTGTACCCCACTAAAAACCTCCGAACATTTTGTACAAATATTCTGAACCTAGGGCATAAGGTTTTGAACCTTTAGTACATAGGTTCTGAACCCGAGGTTCTCATGGTTCTCATGGGAAAATGGTTCTCATAGGATCTCAGGCTATATATATATATATATATATATATATATATATATATATATATATATATATATATATATATATATATATATATATATATATATATATATATATATATATATATGAGTTGGGATCTTGTGAGTTTGGTTTCTTAATGGTGAGTTTGTGCTTTGAAATCTCAGCCACTGGATTATATTAGAGATGAATGACCAAGATCTAATCTTACTAGTCATATAAACCACCGTCATTTACTTATTTTCTGTTTTTTCTTGTATCACTCTTTTTTTTTACTTTAATTTTTTTTCTCTTTTTTTTCCTCTTGTTATTATGCTGTTATTGTGTCTTTTTTTTTACGACTTTGAGTTTTTTTTTTCTCTTATGTTTTTCTCTAATTTTCTCATTATGTTACCTTTTTTTTCTTTTTCTTTTTGTACCAAATTTATTTTTTACTTTAATTTTTTTTACTCTTATTTTTTTTACCACGTGTTATTATGCTATTATTGTGTTTTTTTACTTTTATTTTTTTTTTACGACTTTTATTTTTTTTCTCTTTTTTTTAGCACGTGTTATTGTGCTGTTATTGTTACTCCGCTGTTATTGTGATGTTATTCTGTTGTCACTTTGATTTTTTTTACGACTTTGATTTTTTTCCTTTTTTTGCCCCGTTTTATTGTGCTGTTATTCTAATGTTATTGTTTTTCTGGTGTTATTGTGATGCTATTCTGGTGTCACTTTGATTTTTTTTTACTACTTTTGATTTTTTTTTACTTTTTTTCTACCACATGTTATTGTGCTGTTATTCTGATGTTATTGTTATTCTGGTGTTATTGTGATGTTATTCCGGTGTCACTTTGATTTTTTTTACTACTTTTGATTTTTTTACTCTTTTTTTTACCACATGTTATTGTGTTGTTATTCTGGTGTTATTTTGATGTTATTCCGGTGTCACTTTGATTTTTTTTACTACTTTGATTTTTTTTCTTTTTTTTGTACCACATGTTATTGTGTTATTATTCTGTTGTTATTGTTATTCTGGTGTTACTTTGATTTTTTTTACTCTTTTTTTTACCACATGTTATTGTGCTATTATTCTGGTGGTATTGTTATTCTGGTGTTATTGTGATGTTATTCCGGTGGCACCTCAACGAACTATTGAACAATCAACATCTCCTACTTTAACCTCAATTTTACGGCTATAGTACACCAGCTACTTCCATTTAACACTAGTATACACGGCTGTACATCCTAATACAAATCCACTGGTACAAACTCTCACTTTACATTTAACAGTCACAATTGTACCATTCACGGCTGTACATCCTAATAGTAGCAACGCAAATTGACCATAATGTAATCAAGTGGCTAACAAGTTGCACCATTCACGGCATAATGCAACGAAATGGCTTTTAAATGTTGTAAATCTAATCAAAAAATTTAACAACCAGTACGACCATATCACTCCTCTCGACTCCTCATTCAAATCACGATGCAGCAGCCCGACACTCGCACATGCTCCGTCCTCGATTCTCGCACCATCTTGCCCGCCCCTGCTCCCACCGTGCATCTATGTTGTGTTGCGCCGGAATAGTGATCAGATAAGTCTGCTGATTGATCAAGATCATTCCCTATCGTCATAATCAATCGACCTCCATTTTTATAATAAAGCTCCAAATAGTGGCTGACTAGTTCTGGAATACCAGTGGCTAACCAGATCTGGGAAGCGGTGGTTGGAGGATCCAAATATGGTGAGTAATCGGTGTGGCTCGTCAATGGCGTCGTGAAATATAGGACCACCAACATCTCGCTGATTGTGATGAGTTTTTTGTGCTGAAGATGAAGTTCATCGCTAATGGTACCTCCGACAGAAAGTGCCGGTCGCAGTACCTCCGGTCTTGCAGCGTCGAAACTCCGGCGATGTTGAGTGGTGGATGTGTTAGAAAAGGAGTTGAAAGACTGTCATCAAGATCTTTCAAATAAATTGAGATTTTTTTTTGGGTTTATCGAAAGAGAGGTGGACTGTTGTCGTAATCTTCTTGTCGAATTATTTTTTGGTTTGTTGATTTAATCTCAGCCACTTATTTCTTTTTATCCAATGACTGAGATTTGCAAGCACGCAAACTCACAACTCACTATAAGAACCAAACTCACGAGATCCCGCCTCCCTCTCTCCCCCTCTCTCTCTCTCTCTCTCTCTCTATATATATATATATATATATATATATATATATATATATATATATATATATATATATATATATATATATATATATATATATATATATATATATATATAGGCGGGATCTCGTGAGTTTAGTTCTTACGGTGAGTTTGTGCTTACAAATCTCAGCCACTAGATCAAGGGAAACCAAGGGCTGAGATCATCCGGTGCACAAATGCCACGTCAGAAAAAAAAAGAAATTAGATAAAATACAAAACAGCTGAAAACTAAACGAAAGACTTTATTCACACGATATTCCTCTCTCTCTCTCTGACATCTCTCTTCAAATCTAAACCCTAGAAAAACACAGGGAATTCCAGGTAGACAAATCTTCAGATAAAAAACCTAATACGATTACCGAAATCAAGCTTCAAACGAATTACTGGGAAACGATTTTTCGAAATTAATGACGAATTCGTTGATTTTTATTATATTGAATCATTGATTCTTTTTTTTTTGGTTAAATGTAAGAAAATATATAAAACCGGGAATTAAAAGCCCGCATCTTTACAAGCCCGTTTCTTATTGTTTAAGAAATAAACACAAGAAAACTGGGCCTCCATCCATTCATTTCAAACCAGACAACAAAACACTTGATAGATGAGAAAAATAGACATACAAAAATCAGGCATACACTATCAGTTTCCTTCTTCACTTCTCAACAAAACCATACGACCTTACCTTCTTCTTTCCTTCTAGTCTTCATCATTCTCCATCCCCGCAATCTGTATCACTCTTCTCAAGGCGACCCATCTCCGGTCTCTGTTGGCCAAAGGTAGCTTGGCTCTCTCCGCAATCCGACTATTGGTATCTTGGATAATCCGATGAACCACTTTCTCCGGTCTGTCAAGAATGTCGTCCACACGAGCTCTATTCCTTTGGTACCAGATGTGATATATAGCTGCCTTAATCACCATTTATTGAATCCCTCTCTGCAATTTAGTGCCTCTTCTTCCACCACACTATTCTAGCAGCTTCTAATCAGGTATTCTTAAGTCTAATTGTGCACTTAAATTGCCTATAATCTGTGTATTGTACTCACAAGTAGCAAACACATGTTCATGAGTCTCTTCTTCCTTCCCACATAGGCAGCAGCTCGCCTCATCACAAATCCCAATTTTATGCAGTTTAGATTTAGTATTTAGGGATTTTTTTATGGTTAACCAAGTAAAGATGGAGTGCTTAGGGATAGTCTAGTTGTTCCAGACCATCCTAGCCCATCTAACTCTGGGATGTTGTTCACATAGCCATGAATAGCATCCTGCAGCCGAATACCCACTTGTCTGGAAGCACCATCTTACCTTTGTGAAGCCAGGTGCCAAATCCTCTTTGGTAGCACAAATTTTCCTCCATGCCCAACTAGATTCATAAGTAGGAGTGTAATGCATCCACTCTTTCCCCTTTAAATAAATCTGATGAATCCATTTAACCCAGATGCTATCTTTGCCTTCTATAATCCAGTTAACAAGTTTGCCCCGTGCCACAAGAGGAGCCTTACTATATTTAGTATTGCCCTCCCACAGAAAATTTCAACAAATACCCTCAATACGTTTAACCACCCCTTTAGGCAAAATGAAGATAGAGGCCCAGTATGAGTGAAGTGTTGCTAAAACAGACTGCACTAATACTAATCTCCCAGCATATGACAACTTCCTTGTACCTATGCCATGTACCCTACTACATATCTTGGTAATTATGACCTCACAATCCTTCTTCCTCAGTCTAGTAGTTTGGATAGGCATGCCAAGATACTTAAAAGAGAGAAACCCTTCCTTAAATCCAGAGATCCTCAAGATATTATATTTTATGCTTTCTTGCACTCCATTAAAATATGCATTAGACTTGGAAGCACTTACCTTCAAGCCAGTAGTATTTGAGAAGGTTGAAAAAACTTGTAGCATAAGCATCATAGATGGGGCATCTCCTTTGCAGAACATAAGAACATCATCTGCAAACATGAGGTTAGTGAGTTTGAGCTCCTTGCATAGAGGATGGTATTTGAACCCTTGTTTACCAACAGCCAGCTTCATAGTCCTAGTTAAGTAATCCATGCATAAGGTAAAAATAAGAGGAGATAAGGGATCTCCTTGTCCGAGTCCTCTTTTCCCATGGAAGAATCCAAAATTTTCTCCATTTATAGACAAAGTGAAGGTAGCAGTAGTAATGCACTGCATAATCATATCTTTGAACTGGCTTGGGAATTTTAAGGTAACCATAAGCTGATCCACAAACTCCCATTCAACTGTGTCATAAGTTTTTTGGAGGTCAATTTTGAACATACATCTAGCAGAGGCAGGAGGCCTATTGTACAGTCTTATTAAATCCTGGCATATAAGGACATTTTCAAGAATACTTCTCCCTTTGATGAAAGACCACTGGTTCTGGTCCACTATGTGAGGTAGAATAGACCCCAGTCTTGTGCATAGTATCTTTGATATTGCCTTATAAATTACATTACAACGGGCAATAGGCCTGAATTGTAAGACTGATTGAGGTCTCTCACATTTACGAATCAGAGTGAGAGTAGTAGAGTTGATCTGTTTTAGAATTTTCCTGGACTTAAAAAAATCTTTGACAGCTGCTATAACATCTTCTCCAATAGCACTCCAAGCATCTTTATAAAATTTACTTGTAAACCCATCAGGTCCAGGGGATTTAGTATCTGGAATGCTAAAAATGGCATTTTTAACTTCATCAGCAGAGACAGGTTTCATAAGAGAGTTGATATGTTCATTACTACACACCTGACCACACTGGATGATGGACTTTCTCACTCTCTTAATAGGGCTACTAGTTCCTAACAAGGAGTTATATTAGTCTAAAAAAGCTCTCTGAATATCTGCAGTAGTTGTACAAGCAATCCCATTCATATCCTCAATCATGAGCACTTTATTTTTGAACCTCCTGCTTTTGATTGCCCCATGGAAAAAGGAAGTGTTTGCATTCCCCTCATTAATCCATCTAACCTTGGCCTTTTGAGCCAGAAAACAATCCCTAGCTTTGATCATGTCCTTGAGCTCTTGGCTGGCCTGAATCTCTTCTTTGATTTTCTCTAGGTTATTAGGATTACCTCCTAACTCCTCCTGCAGTTTTTGCACATACATCTGAAGCAGGCTAGTATTATTCTCAATATCTGAGAATCTATCATTGTTTAGGTCCTTTAGACCTGGCTTGAGTGCTTTCAACTTTTTTACTACCTAGTACATGGAGGTTCCCTCAATATTTGTCATCCAGATCTTTTTAACACAGGATAAAAACTGCTCAAACCTGCCCCACATGTTGAAGTATTTGAAACTTTTAGGATCCCTTGTGAGCTTGTTGCTACTAACAATACAAGGGGTATGGTCATAATTACCTTCTGGTAGAAAATTTGCATACATGTCAGGGTAATGGTCAGTCCAATCTTGATTAATCATAAATCTGTCAAGTCTACTATAAGTTCTATCCTCTGGGGCTTGTTTATTGTTCCAGGTAAACAGAGGTCCTATAGCTGGTATGTCCAACAAACCACAATCCTCTACACACCTCTTAAAAGGATCTATCTCATCTTGGCAAGTTCTTCCTCCACATCTCTCACTATGATCCAGAACACAATTGAAGTCTCCCCCAACTGCCCAAGGTCCCATTATCCCTGCAACAAACCCCTTAAGCTTATGCCACAGAGGAGCTTTCTCCTGGATATCATTAAAAGCATAAATGAAGGTAAGATAGAAACCTTTCTTACTACTCAAAGCCTCCACCTTCATATGAATAAATTGGGCATTATATTCAATGATTTGAATTGTATATCTAGCAGGTTGCCATAAAACCCAAATTCTTCCACCCTTATGAATTCTAGTATTAATGGAGATATTCCAAACATTATTGAGTCTATTTACAGCTTTATTAAGAGAGCTACTTTATCTTTATTCAGTAAAAACCATTTTATTTCTTTTTTTTTCCACTTTATTCATACCTCGCACATTCCAGAACCCTATATTATCCATATAAAGTTTGGCCCTTCCCAACACTACACTCTTTTCCCTGCTCATTCTATTTGTTGCAGACTTCCCATTTGAAAGAGCATCCATAAAAGATTGAGCTCCAAAATTTGACCTGTTATAGCCATCTTGCCTTGCTTCCTGTCTATTCAATTTAACATGTCTTTTGACTGGTGTCCTATCACCACAAGTGTTGTTTTTAACTTGTGTAATAGGGGTAACTGTGCCCTCATCTATAACCTGTGCACTTATCTCCCGAACTGAAGCATCCCCTGCAAGAGTAAGGGGTTCCTTCTGCTCAGCCTTCTCATTGGTCATTTTTTGCACTGGTCTCCATTCCTGTCTAGTCCCCCTTACCTTCTTCTGTTCATTCTTTTCCTTCTGATCCTGCTTCCTCCACCAGCAGTGCACCATCTCATGTCCTATTCCATGACAATACTTGCAGGTAATTGGCCTCCATTCATACTCAACATTAACACTAATCATATTCCCCATTTATCCTTGAATTTGACCATTTCAGGAAACTGTTGATTGACAGCCAACTCTACCATAACTCTTGCAAACCCAAGTCCAGTTTTTTCTTTTGTTGCTAAGTCTTTTTTAACAAAATTCCCTACAAGATTTGCAATTTTTGGTAGCCCTTTCCCCCAAAACTTCAAGGGCAATTTATGCAATCGAATTCAAGCAGGCACTACCTTTATTTCTTCCCTTTTTATCTCTGTATCAATTGTCCAATCCTTAACAATTAAGGGTTTATTATCAAAGAGGTAATTGTTGGAGTATGTGTCCTCGACAATAATGCGATCACTTGTTTAAATCTCATATTAAGAATACATAAGGGAAAGTAATTTTTATTGTCAACTGATCCACACTAATCGGTAATGATTGGCTGACTAGAGTTTGACATTACTGTCATATGACGGTGGTGATCAGTTGATCCCTTAAGGTCATACCTCTAGGGAAAAATTCTTAATTGATTAATTAATTAATTGTATGACGATACGAGTTAATTAATTCCTCAAAATTGAACAAATGATTTTGTGAGCGAAATTACGTATCTTATTGTAATTCGATTAAATAAGGTTCGTATTAAGTAATTAAATTGTTTTATTACTTAGGTTTATTTATTGTTTATGAAACAATTAAAATAAGCATGAATGGTTTATTATAAATACAAGTTGTTGTGATTTATAATTCTATTACATATTTTAAGTACTTGCAATTGTGAATTACTAGTTAATTTTTGTATGTGATTTATTTTGTTTGTATAATGATTTTTAATAAGTTAAAAATGCATTATTTAAATTACATGTCTAGTAACATGTCCACTATGTCACACTACATAAATTAACATTTGACAAACTTAAAATGGACCCATTTTAAATGGGCGTGCCATGTAAATGGAGATTATAGGGGTTAGTTGTGTTTTGTTTATTTAATTAAATGGAAACATAATCATAACCTACTAATGATAGGTTTGCATACCTAAACTCATGAGAAGAGAAACTTGCAAATGCATTGGGCACTCTTCCCTCTACCCACCCGGCCACCCCATGCAAAAAAAAAAGAGAAAATGTTTTCTCTCTTTAATTCATTATTCATTCTTATAAATGGATAATTTTTCATATCCTCTCTAATTGTTGTTGGGAAAAACTTAAGAAGAAAACTCACAAATCTCTTATATTATTCTCTTATTACTAGAAGTAGTATACTAATAATATTAGTTGTTATTTTAAGTCACATATACTAATTTCTAGTAACAAATTAGTATTTGTGTTAAGAGTGATTTCCTTGGTACAATCCTTGAGGATTAGATTCTACTATTGAATCTAAGGGTTTTGTTGGAGCACTTGGTTTTTCTTAAAGAAGACTAATTTGGTAGGAGACCGATAAGTATAAACCATTCGGCCCTCAATGTAAGATTAATCGATTTCTTCTTACTTTGTATTTTAATGTTTTGCATGGATAAGATCGTTTTAGTTTATGACTTAACTAATAAACACATAGTTATTAGAAGTGTCTAATAAGAGATTAATGAATCTTACAATTGGTATCAGAGCAAGAGTTGTTGCATGCATAATCGGTTTTGTTTTTCCGGGTTAAAATGTTAACATATAAAACTTGTATTTTTTGATTTATGATGATAAATATCACAAAATTTTTTGCATGTTAAACATTCTGGTCCTAAATTAATTTTAGGTCATTTTGATGATTTATGGTATTTTATTGTTCTTTAATATGATTTTTAGTATTTTTATTCATTTTATTCAATGAAATGTCACTTAAAATGCTAAAATTAGTTAGGCTATGATTCTGACCTTGAAATTTTTACACGACCTTACATGCATATTTTACACATTATATGTAAAACGTCATATAAAATGGTTTTATATTGCATGTTTTATGATTTTTACATGATAAACATTGATTAAATAGAGGTATTTTGTTAAAAATAGTTAGACTTTGTTTCTGCCCATGAAATTTTAATATGTTTTCACATGCAATATTTACACATTGTATGTAAATTTTGAGATAAAATGGTTTTATTTTGGATGATTCATGATTTTTAGATGTAAAAATCACATAAATAGTGACTATTTTAGCAAAAATAGCTAAAATGAATTTTATGGCATGAAATTTTTTCCACATGTTGTATATATGATATGAACATCAGATCTAAAGTTGCATGATAAATTTCGTATGATTTAAATGGTTATTAATTTTTATGAGATATAAATTGATAAATAGCAGCTTTAATAGTCATTTATATAAAAATTCGATTTTAGGCTTAAAATTTGTCATTTCCAGGTTCTATAAACTTATTTAGAATATTCAAAATTTTAATTTTGATTTATTGCATAATTTTATGTTTAATTTTGAATTAAAGGGTTAAAATTATGTTTTAGACGATTTATTTGTGAAATAAATTAAAATAATCTAAGGGCAAATTTTATTAAAATTATGGAATGTTGGGAATTTCCAGAATATACAAAATTATGATTTTGAAAATTTTCGAATTTTTATGACTTAGTTGGGAATTATTTCTTTATTATTATGAATAATAGATCTTTAAAGAGCAATAATAAAATATCAAGTTGAATTATTGTCAAATATTTAGTGAAAACAAAATTTTTGAGTCCTGAGTAGGTTGGGGTAATTAACTTGGATATAGATTTGATTTATGTAATATTGTGTGATTTTAATAAGTTAATGGTCACAATAATCCATAAAACCGGACCGAATATACGATATTAGCTTAAATAGGGCGATTTGGCACATCACTTGGCATGTTTCATACATATATTAATGCTGCATCTTTAGTATGATTGTCATATTCTATTTTATATAATTTTGAATTATGTAATTTGTACTTAGTATGGCCTTAGTTTTTAATTAGTATTTCCCGAAATGAATGGGGATATCGATTCCATTGTAATTATTGTGATCTCGTATCACTTTTATTTTATTTTGTTTTTTCATTTTATAATGTATAAAGTAGAAAAGCTATGTAATTTATTTATTTCGGAGTTCCTTGAAGACGGTTTAATTCGAGAAGGTGGTCCGACAAAGATGGTGTTACCTTGGAGTGCGTGCCAAATGAAGTTCAAGGGACCAAAGGAGTTGGTTTCCTAATTTATAAATAGTTTATTTGATTTACTATTTTAGGAAGGCCATACTAGAATTTTATTGTTTTTGCTTTGCATTTTTTTTATATGTTTGCATGCATAGCCAAATCGCCATAACTACACATGCATATTATTTTTATCGAGTCATCGACCGTGTCAATTATGATTATCGTAGTTCACCGCTTTAATTCACTTAAAATGAGATAGATAATACATGACCTCTCACTAAATAATAATTGAGAATTAGCCTTACCAAATAGTAGAACCATGAGTCCCAATTTCATAAGGAAGTGGCTCGGCTCACCGGGGTGCTAAACTTGCTATGTTGGGTTAGTGGGTAGTAAATTGTTATTACATCGAAATTTGGATTGAGCTCAACAGAAGTATTCGTGACCGTAGTCGCATGTGTTCCGGGCTTAAGATAAATATTAAAGTAATTTTATCGACCGAGAGTTCTAGAAGTAGAATCGATTAAAGAGTTAATCCACCGAGTTATATTGATAAGGGATGAATCGGCTCACCGTGGCCGAATTAATATGAATTTGGATCTCGGGATCATTTATAATAGTTCTGTAGAGGTCACGATATAAATGTTTAAAACTTGTTTAAAATGTTTACAAGTAATTTTCAAACAATAGATGTTTTTTAATTCCTTCACCTCCTATTTTTATAGTCAAATATTGTTTCTCAATTACAATGGCAACTCCAAATTCACCCGCAACCACTAGCTCGAACACTCTCACCAATGTTTAATGGCTCCGATCCTTCATGGATCGTTGTAAATTAGAAAAGAATAGGTCCAACTTCGCCGATTGGGACGCTCAACTTCGCTTGGCCGCGGAGGGTGACGACAAGCTTCGTTACCTTACCGAGGCCTCTCCCGCTGCACCTACTGCTAGGTCTACCCCCGACGCTAGGCAAGCCTATGAGACTTACCAAAAGGAGTCGGCCGTGAAAAAAAAAAGTGTTGATCTTCTCTATGGAGGCTGAACTCCAAACGAGTGCTATAAAGATTAGCACCGCCTATGAGATCCATACGAAGCTTGTGACCATGTTTTCACAAGCTCCGAGGATCATTCAATATGAAGCGGCATCCGCATTCTTCGATCTCAACATTAAGAAGGGCCAAAAATTTAGCCCTCATGTGCTCAAGTTGATGGAGCATGTTGAGACTCTAAAATTGCAAAAGGTAGAGATTCCCGAAGAACTCATCATTGATCGAATTATTCATTCCTTGAACAAGGTTAAGGCATATGTTCAATTCAGGGTAAATTTTAATATGCAAAACTTGAAAGTATCCCTCGATGAATTGCACAAAATGCTTGTGCAAGCCGAGAGGGACATGGGGCTAAATGCTAGCACCACCAAGGATGTGCTCAACATTAATCAAAAGAGAAAAGGGAATTTCAAGAAAGGTGGCAATAAGGGAAAGAAGCAAACTCCCTACAAGAACAAAGGAAAAGCTTATGAAGCTAACTCTTCTAAGCCCAAGAAGGGTGCCCCGTCCGGGGACAAATGCCACTATTGTAATGGTGTTGGGCATTGGAAGAGGAATTGTCCTAAGTACCTTGGCGATATAAAGGCTGGAAAGGTTATTCCAGTAGGTAAATAATTATCCCTATCTTTTATGTTTCGATCTCAACTTTGCTATTTTGATACAAGTTTTGATGATTACCCTTTTTATTGTAATTAGGGCATCCAAGCAAGGACAAGGGCAAAGAAAAGCAAGCCTAGAAGATCTTGAGGGAAGCTAGATGTAGCCGCCCATGGTGCTAGATCGATGGAAGTTTGGCTTTATTTTGTTTTGTCTTTATATTTCATGTTATATTTTGAAATTTTAGAACTATTTTGATTTCCTCGTTCGACTTGGAAATTTGGTTGTTTCCTTAAACAATGGTTGTATTTTGGATATTGGTGACTTGGTTTGCAACCCAAGTCACTAAATTTATCGTATCGTTTGTTCTAAAATTTGTCATCATACACTCTTTGCATCAAGAAACATAAGATTCTCGACTTAAATTGATCAAATAGACAATTATAATGATTGTGTCATTATATGTCCATAAGCTATGAATTCGATTCTCCTTATGTCATTGTGGCTAAAGTCACAACTTACTTATGTAAGATTAATTATGAAGTTAAATTGAGTTATTGAACTCACACTAGGGAAAGTTAACAACCTTATTTGATACACCTATCAAGTTTAAATCGTCTAGTCTATATTATCTTTTCAACATATATGAATAAATCACTATAAAGTTAATATATGCTAAGTTTTCCTCCTTCACCATCATTATTTGTGGCTCAAAAGCTATCTTTGGAGAAAAAGGGCATTTTTTCTAAAGATAGAGTGAGAGTGAATTTAGCCACAAACCTTAACTAGATGGGATCTACGTGAAGAGACCAAAAGAAGATGTTCTTAAGGGTACTACGTAAGGACACCAAAAGAAGATGTTCTTAAGGAAACTACGTGAGGACACCTAAAGAAAGCGTTCTTTGGGAAATTTAGATTATGATCTATGAAGTGAATATACCAAGAGATTTTAAAATTCGACATTTTACTTAAGAGCCTTATGAAACTATGGTATCTATGCAAGTAAATGGATTTATTTGGGATTGTTGAGACCAATCCAAAGTAAATAGAAATTTATGATTAAGAGTTGCATAGAGAGGCATGTCGATGTCTACAAAAGCTAAGTTAATTATTAACTATGCTAAAGATTTAAATCATTGCTATACCTCATTATGAAAATAAGTAAGGTATTAAAACCACTTTCCAAATGGACATTTTGAAAGGGATATGAGAATGACATATATGGTTTTAACTAATACTTAGAAAAGCAATGATCATTCCATTTCATGTAATGTTTCGGATGAGTTGTCAATAACGAAACATGTGAGATTGAGTGGGAGTTAGTGACAGTCATGTTTAGACATGGAGTTCAGTGGGAGCAATCGTCCTTCATGAATTACATAACTTATTATTCATTGGGAATGACGTACAAATACTGTCTTTCATAAAGAAGTATTTAGGTTTTCAATTCTGGATGAAATTAGACATTATCCAAATCTATTGTAACATGGGATGTTAGATTGGCACTTAGATGGGTATCTTATGATGATAATGATCCTTCATCTTAAAGGAATCGACCAGTTAAGTAGGTTATTCATATTGAAGAAAATTGAATTATCATAGAGTTATGATTATTCAAATGAACCAAAGAACTGTTGTCTACATGAATGCAATCACTAATGTTTCCGCCGTTAGTATAATCATGTATGCCATGATGCACATTTCCTAGATGAATTACATGCTTGGAGCATGATAAGTCGATAACAAGCTTACCCATATGAGAGTCATTGGTAAGCTTTAAGGAACCGTCATGAATTCTCAAGGAGAACTAATGGTCTGTTCTAGAGTTTGGAAGGATAACAAGTTGTGTATTAAGAGGTTACACAAACTCAAGTTTCCAAACTCATTTGGATTTGTGAAAATCCTAGGCATATTATTGACATAAGGAGTAAGAGACTAGAAAAATGTATTTTATTCATTGCAAGATTCTACGAAATGAACCTAAGTACGTTGTGATTAGGTGGTGTTCTTTAAAACTACAAGTAGTGTTGTCCACCGAAACCCACATCACAAGTTATATGATAACAATAAGAGCTTTTTTCAATCTAAAGAACCTAAGTCTAGTATGAAGTCTAGACATGTACTTAGTAAAATTCATGCTATAAGGGATAACATGATATTGAAAGAAATCGCAATTCACAAAGTTTGAACACTTGGACACATGATATGTTCACAAGCTAAACTTTTATTGCGTTAGACAAGTGCATAAGTACACTTATGATTATAAGACATAGAGTAGTAATATGGTATTGACTACTCGTGTGTGATAATCACATTTATTGTTTGAGTTATCGTTAACTCATCTTGTACTTTGTTACATCCAAATGGGTTGTTGAGACAATATTGAACCCCATTAAAGTGAACTGGATTAACATAGTATTCGCCCCTAATTACTTATATGAGGTGACATCTCAAAGTAACTAGAGTGTGATGCGATTGATGGCAAGTTCAAGTGCCATAAAGTCATGAGAGATGGCTAGTCGATCACATAGGCAGACTGTGAGGGACACTCTGTCGGGCTTATGACCGCTTATAGAGTTCTGGAAATTTTTATAGCCTGATCGTGGCGAGAGCTACTATGGTATTCTTATGAGTCTATTCTTTGAATAAAGACTGTTCGCCTAAGATGGCACAATTTTAGAGTGACTTTGATTTATATTCTGCGACCTTCGTAATTGGGGTCTAATGGGCATGTTTTGGGTCATGATGAGTTGTGGCTATTCGAAGGGAAGAGTGCGATATAAATTGTCCATCCCCGTCAGGGTTATCTTATATCTCACCGCCACTCGACGAGCAATGAACTGGGAATGCGTGGCTACGCTCGGAAGGTATCTATGGTAGATAATTCCGGTCAGACAGTTATTCTCCAGATCGAGGAAACCACTAATGATATGATTAAATGCGAGTACGACCTGCAAGACACCTTGCATTGAGTGGGAGATAGTAATAGGACAAGAGAATTGGTGACACACACTTGTCGCGGACAAGTGGGAGATTGTTGGAGTATGTGTCCTCGACAATAATGCAATCACTTGTTTAAATCTCATATTAAGAATACATAAGGGAAAGTAATTTTTATTGTCAACTGATCCACACTAATCGGTAATGATTGGCTGACTAGAGTTTGACATTACTGTCATATGACGGTGGTGATCAGTTGATCCCTTAAGGTCATACCTCTAGGGAAACATTCTTAATTGATTAATTAATTAATTGTATGACGATACGAGTTAATTAATTCCTTAAAATTGAACAAATGATTTTGTGAGCGAGATTACGTATCTTATTGTAATTCGATTAAATAAGGTTCGTATTAAGTAATTAAATTGTTTTATTACTTAGGTTTATTTATTGTTTATGAAACAATTAAAATAAGGATGAATGATTTATTATAAATACAAGCTGTTGTGATTTATAATTCTATGACCCATTTTAAGTACTTGCAATTGTGAATTACTAGTTAATTTTTGTATGTGATTTATTTTGTTTGTATAATGATTTTTAATAAGTTAAAAATGCATTATTTAAATTACATGTCTAGTAACATGTCCAATATGTCACACTACACAAATTAACATTTGACAAACTTAAAATGCACCCATTTTAAATGGGTGTGCCGTGTAAATGGGGATTATAGGGGTTAGTTGTGTTTTGTTTATTTAATTAAATGGAAACATAATCATAACCTACAAATGATAGGTTTGCATACCTAAACTCTTGAGAAGAGAAACTTGCAAATGCATTGGGCACTCTTCCCTCTACCCACCCGGCCACCCCATGCAAAAAAAAAAGAGAAAATGTTTTCTCTCTTTAATTCATTATTCATTCTTATAAATTATATGGATAATTTTTCATATCCTCTCTAATTGTTATTGGGAAAAACTTAAGAAGAAAACTCACAAATCTCTAATATTATTCTCTCATTACTAGAAGTAGTATACTAATAATATTAGTTGTTATTTTAAGTCACATATACTAATTTCTAGTAACAAATTAGTATTTGTATTAAGAGTGATTTCCTTGGTAGAATCCTTGAGGAGTAGATTCTACTATTGAATCTAAGGGTTTTGTTGGAGCACTTGGTTTTTCTTAAAGAAGACTAATTTGGTAGGAGACCGATTAGTATATACCATTCGGCCCTCAATGTAAGATTAATCGATTTCTTCTTACTTTGTATTTTAGTGTTTTACATGCATAAGATCCTTCTAGTTTATGACTTAACTAATAAATACATAGTTATTAGAAGTGTCTAATAAGAGATTAATGAATCTTACAGTAATGCCTTGATTTAAGAACTTTGTCTTTCATTTCCATCGTCTTAAACCTTACTAAGAACATACCATCAGGCAAAAAAGAAATTTTATCAATGTTGTACCTTGTCCAGATCCTCCTTACAAAGCCCTTAATAACTTCACATGGAGGATTTGCTCCCAATATGAAATATGAACCATATGACAGCTTGTTTCCAATACTCAATTTTTTTCATTAACTTCATCATTAGTGAGTTGAATTATGTCCTCATTCTATTCTGCATCAGTCTGTGGATCCCCCTCATCATGTCATGATTGTTCCCAGATGCATCATCCTCCTCTTGATCACTGTCTTCAATATCCAATTCAGGAATTCCAACCAATTCATGAATATTTTTGGTTTTTCCATTCTCATCTCCAGTTGGTCCTCTTGATTTAGTAGTAATGACTGTAGAATCCATTGGCCCCTTGGAACTCATCCTCCCTTACTGCTATAACAATAATTCTTAGCCAAATTGCACAGAATTCAATGGCGGCAGTTTGAGAAGGTTTGAAAACTTTCTCTCTCTATCTCTAGGTCCAAAAATTGGGTTATATTGAATCATTGATTCACATGCATGTTTTCTGATTGAAACAAATTAATGTAGAATTCGTTGATTTTAATTGAATTGAGTCGTTGGTTTTACTATTTTCAGGTATAAAAGAAGGATAACGAAACTAATAACAATGCTAGCGAAGAAATCAACTCCACAGTAAATATGGTAACAGGTAATAATGATTTTTATCTTTTCTCATTTATTGTTTATTGTACTGTTAGTGATTCTTATCTGTTTCTCAGCTGTTGATTCTTATAGTGATGATACTTATTCAATCAATAGAGTATATTGATTCTTATCTGTTTCTCAGATGTTGTTTATTGTACTTTCATATTATTGTACAGTAAAATAGAATAATAGTAGAGTAACATGATGATATGTCTTATAACAGTAGGATAAGAGTAACAAATTCAGTATTATCTGGCTTATAACAGAGTAGCATAAGAGTACTGTTATTCTGATTTTATTGTACTATTATTGTAACAGCAGAGTAACATGATGATATTATTGTATTGTTATTCTTATATTATTGTACTATTATTGTGATATTATTGTGCAGTAGCATAAAAATATATGGCTTATAACAGAGTAGCATAAGAGTAACATATTAGTATTATTGTGATGTTATTGATTGTCATCTGTTCCCCAGCTGCTGTTATCGTACTGTTATTGTCATATTACTGCAATGTTGATCATTCCCTCATGGTACTGTTATTGTGATGTTATTGTGATTCTATTGTCCTCTAACTGTACTGATTATAATCATTTACTATCCCAGATGTTTCTACTGTCTCTATTGTTGGGGAAAATGCAATTGTAGCTAATGGTGAATCTTCAAATAACAATATATTCTCCACCCCAACTTATTCAAACGAAGAAGACGATGAGTTTGTTCTAACTCTTCATTACAGCAGTACACCCGGAGGTACTGAACAGTGGGTAAGAACTGTTGAGAGTGATTTTATGCCGAAGCGTGACATGTTCTATCTTACCTTGGAGGATGGAATACAGTTCTATTCCATATATGCATTGGTTTGTGGATTTGATGTGAGAAAATACACAAATGGGAAAGTAAAGTGGGGGCATCAACATAAAATCACTACTCTCTAATAGACAGGGATATCGAGATATGAAAAGGAAATTGCATCTTGAATCAAATAATACGGAAGCTGGTAATTGGAGTACATCAGAGAAGAAAGAGCGAAAAACTAGACAACTAAAGAAGCATGCAATGACAAGGTGTGGCTGCAAGGCAAACATGAGGTTAAGAACCCGTCCAAAAACAAAGGCGACAGACAACTGGATATATTGTGGACATCTTCTGGACGTTCACAATCACTCTCTTTACTCTGTCAAAAATAGAGAATTGCAAAAGCTGTCAAGGGACGCCCATGATTACATTAAGAGGACCATTATTGATCATACTAAGCTAAACATAGGTCCATCATTAAGCTTCAGAATTCTCAAGGAATACTCAAATGGGTATCAGAATATCGGTGCCTCTTTGCTAGATTTCAAAAATTTCAAACAAAATGTCAAGTGTTACATTAGGGATAAGGATGCCAAAATGTTCATTGGGCATTTCAAAATGCTTGCTGAAATAAAGGGGTTCTATTTTGCTTATCATGAGGATGAGAACAAATGTTTGACAAAGGTTATATGGGCTGATAAGGAAGGCATAAACAATTACATATTATATGGAGACACGATATTGTTTGACCCTACTTATGGGACAAACAAATATTTCATGGTGTTTACTCCGTTCACGGGAGTAGACCACAACAAGAAAATAGTGACTTTTGCGGCTAGATTACTTGAATTCGAGAGTCAGGAATCATTTGAATGGATTTTTACAAAATTTCTAGAAGCAATGGGGCAAAGAACCTCGGTGTATCATAACCGACCAATGCCCCGAATTAAAAAGGCGTGCCCAAACATTTTCAAGAATTTTGTGCACAAGTCTGCATGTGGCATATCATGCGAGAAAGTGCCCGAGAAGGTGGGAAGACCAATTTGACTTAGGTATCACCATTGACCAACGCACTATGCTTAATTGTGAAATACCAAATGGCTCGGGATTAAAATGGCGCCGCCATGGGGACGGTGCTTATAATTGATTTAAGATTTTTATTGTTTTTAGTTTGTGTCTTTTTCACCCTGGTGAAGTAAACCTCAAGGTCTGTTTTAAATTGTTTTCTTGTGCTGCTTGATATTTTGCATGTTCAGAAGGTTACAAAGAGATTTGTTACCTTTGACCGTGAAATCAAAGAACCTTTGAATTGAATAGGAGACGTGGAGTTAGAGAATTGGGAGGGTTAGAAGTTGTTCAACCCACTATTTAGTTTGTCAATCCTTTCGCAGTAGAAGGAGAAGAAAACCCATTAAACAATTAACACAAAATCCACTCTTACAATGCTAAATTCTCGCCACACTCTATACCCACCGAGGAGGATTTACCAAAATGGTACTCCTACCCTACAACATCTTTACACGGAAACTTTATCGCTAAGTCCGCCTTCATCCAACTAGTCGAGAGAGCCAACGAGGGAACGCCGGCGAGCACCTATTCTCATATGGAAACC
This sequence comes from Silene latifolia, assembly GCF_048544455.1. Taxonomy (NCBI): domain Eukaryota; kingdom Viridiplantae; phylum Streptophyta; class Magnoliopsida; order Caryophyllales; family Caryophyllaceae; genus Silene; species Silene latifolia. The sequence continues at coordinate 118,499 of NW_027413215.1, read as the reverse complement.
TTACATTATTGTGTTATCTCTCAAACGGGCGGATCAAGACCAAATAAGATGGGCTTATTTCCTTTTTTCGTTAATCAAGACCGCAGTTAGCAATGGTTGAAGGGCCTGATAAGGCCACCCTGAATAGATTCTCGAAGAAGCTAGCTCTAATTTTCACAAAAATTCTACCAATCGAAAAAGACCATGCTAAGAGCTCAAATTACGTGGTTTTAAGCAAAGGATGAAGAGACTTTGTATGAAGCTTGGGAGCGGTTCAGAAGGTATTTCGCCATGTCCTCACCATGGACTTAGCGAATGGTTTCTTGCAAATTTTGGGAATGGTTTTATGAAGATTCAAAACATTCTCAATATGGATCAAATGGATGTTCACCGAGGTTTGATGACAATCAAACATGGAACAAGATTGAGGAATGGCGAGTCACAATTCACAATATATTAGACCTGCAAGGCTACTAGAGGAGAAAAGTATAAGTAAGACGCATTACTCAATTAGGTGCTCAACTTGAGTACTCACGTTGACACGATCGACTTGAAGTTTGAACAAGCTATGGCTAGACTTGAGGAAAACTCAAAAACATCAAAGCATCATGTCAATGCCATGACGGCATCCTCATCAATCCCAAGTGGGATATGTGAGAATTGTGGAACCTTGGGTCATGACTCAAGTGAGTGTAGGGGAACAACCGAACAAGTTAATGCTTTCCAAGCTTACAAAAGTGGTACCACCTTATTCAAATTTTTACAATGAAAGCTATAATTTACATCAAATCTCTCATGGAGTTTGAGACGAGAAAGGAGATAACCTGGCCCTTCCTACTAATAAACTTACCACGACCTAGTTATTAGATAATTAACCTTAGAACACGGCGTACCAAAATCTACGGCATATCTCTCTTTACTCGATGGTTATTTACATTTTCTCCCTATTTTCTCTTATACCCATATTTTATCTTCCTTAAACTTTGTAGTTCTAGAACATCAAATTCAAACGATTTGTGGCCAGAAGCAGATGGAGCCACTTGGCAGAAAAGCCTCGCACAAGCAGATTGAGCCAAACCCCACACCAACTATTTATAGTATGAAGCATTGGCATTCCTTTTTGGTGTTAGGCGACACGTCAGCTTACTTCCTTCACTTCATTTAGGCTCCTAGGGGCGTTAGGAGTGGTCCTCTTGGTTTTGCGGTCATCCAAGCCGCAGAGACCATGGTTAGTCAGGAGTTGATGGAGAGGACTTCTCTGGCTGACATCGGACTGGACTCTTCTTTGAGGTATGAGCAGCTATTTTGTTTGACCAAAATCAATTCCTTTCCTTATCAAATTACAGTGCTCGTCATTAACTATCTTGCTTTAGGGCGTGGGTGTACTCCTACTTCCGGGCCTCGCGCCCAGGCAGGCCGGAAGACTATCCGTGGTGAAGGATTGCAGGTGATATGCGGGGCGAAGAAGCGGCGTTCTTTATAGTGTCTAGTGGGACGTGGTGCTCTTCATCTAGGCATGTCAACATCTCCTTATTCATTTTCTTCCTATGTTGGCTTTTAAATTGATCATAAGAATGATTCCTTTGTTTTATCTTGTCCCGGTGGGTGCCGAGGCCTTGGGCGATCACGAGTCGCCTCACTTTTTGTTTTGAGGTCATGGGCCATAGGGAAATCGCAGCTGTCGGTACTCTCGGGGCGTGTTGACGTTCCCATCGATCCTCTTAGGACGATATTCGGGGCTGCCGGCAGAAAGGAGCGGACTTGGTAGCGGTGTTGACGCCCTCACTAGCTACGGCCGAGGACTACTCAGGCGTTCCTCTGAGAGGTTGGCGTGCGGCGGTAGTGGTGAGCATCTTTACCCTTCTTCTTTACTTGATGTTTTGAAACTATGATACAAAGATCATACGATTAATGAAACATTTGACTTTGCGGGAGATTAATGACCAAGGCATCAGTCCCACAGAAGGCCACCACGAGACCTCGAGTACTGTGTGTGGCGGAAGGGCAGCGATCTCCCAGAAATTCTGTGACTTTGACGTGGCTGTGGCGGATCACGGCACAGACCAGTGACGTGACAGCATCGATTCGGGAGGGTAAACCTCTGGTACATAAATTTTTGACAGAATACATTTGATTGAGTTCATTCAATTATTGAGAACTTCTTTGAAAATCGAGTCGCGTTTGTGCAGTTCATTAGTATCTGGAGGTGGCTAACATTTGCCGAGCCTCTGCCGTCCGAAGAGCACTTATCGGTGGTCGAGAATTATTAGGGTATGTGAACCTTACATTCTACTTTTAATTTGATTTTAGATTTTCTTGAAGCGATTGCTTCAATTAATTTTATTTCTAGGGTGACCGCGGTGGAGGCGAGTTGACGATCTCAAGGAGAGGCGGCTGCTTCTATTGAGGAGCTCGGGGATTAGATATTTGAGGTCTTCACTCTTGCGTGAGGTTAGTGGAGGGCGACCAACGGTAGTTTCGTCTGATTTTATTTGTTGTTGTATTTTGCCACAGTGTACATTTGGACCTTCATTTTGAGCATTGGACACATTTTGGGGCCTCGAGCCCCGGTTATTGTACATTTCCCTTTTTGATTTGTATATCGATGGCACCGAGTGCCTTTGCTCGCGATTCGCGTTGCTTGCACCAACGTTGCGTTAGCGTGAGCAGGTTTGGTGGATGCCGAGTTCTGTGGTCATGCCGCCGAGAAATTCACATAGAAATCATAAAACATACATTTTGTACCTGTAGCTTTAATTAGCGCAAAATGACGAAGCGACTCAAAAAAATACAAAATTTACAAAAATTTACGGAAATGGCCAGGACTGATGAGGAAGGTTACCCTAAAAAAGAAGCAGAAATCTACAAGTTAGAAGTGAGATGATTTAAAAAAGAAATGAAATAAATGTAAATCGAAGTGAGAATTATTTCCTAAAATGAATTAAATTAAAATGAAAATTATTTCCTAAAATGAAAATGAAAATTATTTTTCTAAAAATTGAAAATGAAAATGTGCGAAATTTTAGTAGGAAATGCGAAAATATCGTGTATGCCCTCAAGTGCGTGCCACATAGGAGTTAGAGACTAGAAACATGATAATTTTGCGTATTTACAAAATATAACCGTAGGAATAGGAAATTATTAGTCGCCGAATTAGGAAGAGATCCAACGGAAAATCATGAAGTGAGGAAAGCCGAAAGAGGCGCGGCGTGCAGCTGCGTCCTTTGAAGGAGGCATGACGATCAGTCTTTGTTCGACTGGTTGTTCTATTAAGCGATTTTGGAAAGCAGAAATTGATTATAAATAGAAGCGTCGATGGAGCTTTTATATCACACCAATTCTTAAAGTCTCTTACTTCGTCTTATTACATAAAATTCTAAATCAACTCTTATCATTGAATACTTTGGAGGTCGCTTCGAAGGAATGGACCGATGAATTTTGAACATGGAGAAATATGACATGAGGCCTTTATAATCTTGGATCATTGTTGAGTTTAAAACTCATCAGAGTTGCATTAAACGTTCTTGGATCGCTTCTCTTGATTGTGGGACCAGATTACCATGTTTTGCACGTTCCACGAGGTGATATTTGCCCATTTCTGAAGAAATTGCGCCTATTGGTGGGTGGGACCACAGACACTTGCACTGCCATTCCTTCTACTTAGCAAAGTACAAGAAAATTTAGAGACTTGCTTGGGTTGACTGGAGCTTAGGGGTGGGCCAGTCTAGTGACTTGAAGGAGTCACGAATGTGGACTTCATGGATCGATTCATGAGCGAGGCGGCCCACTGTTGCCTGTTGCTTATATAGCGTTGGAGGGCTTTTGGTTTTGCTTGTATTGCATTGTGTATGTCTTCCAAGGGCATGTTGTGAAGACTTGAAGAGGTGATCCGTCATCTACAGGCCTTGTTAGGCAAATGGAGCTCAGCGAGAGCCGACATTTATGCTTAGGAGAAGTCTGTTCAGGCTTGGATAATAGAAAGCTTGATGCGTGACCTCTGGTATTTGGAAATCCCGTCATTACGCGAGGTAAAAGACATTTCTCTTTCCTTTTCTTTTTGCTTTCTTTTTTTCGTCTCTTTTTTTGTTTCGTCTACGTACTTTTTTTTTTTTGATTTTGTTTTTTTCTTATCTAATGCACACCGCTTTTGGTAGGTTTGGCTTATGGACAGCTCGGTTGGTGGGCCCCAGTTCATGTTCTGCCACTATCATGCTCGTTCAATTCACATTGAGGACTGGAGGCTTCAGCAAGTGGATTCACCAGTGCGGTTATTGGGAGAACTACGTGAAAGGCGATGATGGTCCTTAATTAGGTGGATTGTGCCGTGGTGGCATCTGAATCGCATCAACTGAGTGTCTTCTTTGGATCCCTACTCGGTCCGCGCGATTCCTAGTTTGGAGTTTATGGTGTGCATCTTCCGGAGAGAGGCGAGTGAGGCCGTGGGACTACAAGCAGAACAATCCGAGAAGCGATCACACAGTCCATTGCGGTGGTGCTCACTACGGCCAGAAGAGTGGGCCATTAAATGGGCTCAAAGAGATGTGTGAGTTCTTGAACTCTCCTGCAAATACATGTAGGTATTCAGTTCGCTCTGCGATGGAGAAAGCTACTTTACTCCGGGAAGAAGCGCAGAGAGATCAGAAGCGCTTGAAACAGTTGACTATAAGGTGCGAGGTGAGAAAGAAAAAGAAACGCATACGGGAGAGGAGGAAGAAGGCGGGTTTGAGTCGTTCATCCTTTGAAGAAGCGAAGACCTCTCATACGTAGAGATGGTGATTAGCAAGAATGGAAGTCAGGCCATCGAGAAAAGACCTTTGGGTGATTAGGTGAGAAGTAGGCGCCAAGGCGTCAGAGTCAGAGGTAGTGACAGAAAATATGACAAGAAGTGAACGAGGGCAAAGGAAGAGATGGAGGAATAGCCGAGTCTTTATTTATTGTTTGTTATTATTATTATTTATTGTTTTCAATAAAGGTGGGAGTTTTAGAATCCTAGCCTGTTCCTTTTTATTATATAGCGTACTATTATTTATTAGAAAATGAAATAAAAGGCTAAATAGTTGTAAATAATTTTGTTGTTTTATTATTATTCTTGCCGAATTCCAAATGCAATACCAAATGTCCTTCTATTTACATTTTTAAATATAATGGGTTGTATCCTGCGAAGGATTGCCTCGTATTCATTAAAATGAAATCAACCCTTGCGTGTAGTTTGAAATAAATGTAAAAGAATAATTATTACAACGAATACTTGTAATGACTTAGAAAAAATGGCATGAGCTTTTTTACTTCCTACGAATGGTGCAATTTAGTTTATTTGATGATAGGGATGACAAATTTGTCAAAATGCAAGAAACATGATGACATTAGCTTATTTACATTAGCCAGGGCGTTTATTTTAATGCCACGCAAAGGACGTAGTGAGGTTACGCGAGAAGCGTTTTTGTTTCCTATTCTAGGCATAATATCCATTTTTGGTTAGTGCCGAAGTTTGCTGGGTTTAAATTCTGTTCCCATCTGGTACCGTATTTCTATTCGCCCCCTACAGGAGTATGGATTTGACTAGAAATGGTATCAAGCTGAGTTAGGTTTGAATTTTCCGAGTGGATCGGCGGTAGAAGAGCTCTAACCGAGTTTAAGTACTAAAGTCTCCTTGCCTTGATGTTCCTTGGCCTAAGCACCTTTTGATTTAGCTCGTTTGATCGTGTAGCGTATGTTTTGAGACATTATGCGCAAAGCGGCGTGCGCCTCGTTCATCCAGGGAGGATGAGTTCTTCATATCCATCCCTCTTCGATGACACAGGATTTGACTTCCGAGGTAGGATACGCAAGGATGGTATCTCTAAATTCGGACAGGTTGTCTGGCTTCCATGCGTGGAGTCAAGATAGAAAGGAGTAGCCCGTTGGGCGTCCTAACGGATGTCGATACCCCGAAGCAAAGGGTATCTTGCTTGACAATCTCAATGCCCAGCCAAATCATTTTCTTGGAAATTGTGACAGCGTTCTTTTCTTGCCTATCTGGCGCCATTAAATACAATGGTCTATAGCGAAGAAGTGGTGCCTGTTTTTACTTGGCCTTAGTACTTTCGGTCTCGGCTTGAAATATGATCGTACTCTTAATGATCTAATTATGAACAGCAAGTATCGACGAGATGATGTTTGTTTTGTATGAACTTTGCTACATTTTAAAAGCGTGTAAGACTAGTGTAGAAGCAAGCTTCTACCATTTGGTGAAATGAGTCAATTTGCCTTGCGGATAAAGCGTGACCTCGATTAGTGCTGGGTTATCTTCAGATTATCAATTCCCGAAGGGGAAAATGGCGAGGAGATGTCATTGTATGGAAGCGATGAAGGAGGGACGTCATGGCCATTCAGGAATTTAGCGAGTGTAGCGATGTCTTACGTATTTGATCGCGATGGATTCCATTGTGGTCGATAATACCCTGACGTGTGATTTTCTTTGCCATCATAGGCCTCATGCCAGACGCATTCTCCATCATGGACCTCTTCACATCACTTTCGGCGCTGTGAATGATCAGGAGCAGCGTGGGATTACACCAAGAGGTGTTCTTTTGCCTATAATTCTCCTTGCAGCGAGAGCGTGTTGGGAAGCTAGCAGGCGTATAACGCGTTGTCCCTCATTCATCCATATCGGGTGGATGAAATTACCGTTGAGCTTAAGATTAGGGTTGCTTGGAACAGGGTTCTGCGCTATTTCCTCTTACATCGGTGATTTGGTGGACACTAAGCGGCTCGGCCGATCGTTCGATGCCATAACATTTCCACCATAGCGATCGGCATATTAATCAAAGATGCAAGTTTATGAGGCGTCTGCGAATTGATTTTCTTCACAGGTAGGTGTAGATCGTCGTGTGATCGAAGAATTGGGCGACTTGGTCTATTACACAGCCGATAAGGTGCTAGAGCTTTTAGCCAGAATTTTCAAGATCCTATAACTTGGTTGATGATCAGGGATGAGATCCCATGTACTCGGAGGTTTTACAATGCCAAGCTTCACTGCGCTTGTAGTCCGATGAGACAAGACCTGATACGAAGCATTATTTGTCACCTCGATCGAGGGTTGTGGCGGCAATTGGTGTATGCTAGCCGGAGAAATGAGCATGCACTCTATTCCAAATCCTCTTAAGTTTGATGCTCCATCAAAATAAGGTCGAGTCTACGTCAGTTTGGAAGTATATCATACGATGCAGAAATGACCAAGTGTCTGTCGCTAGTGTGTCATTGATGGGATTTTACTGAAGAGTCAACGACCGCTGCTGCCCTTTTAGCTACTTTCATAGACACGTATTTGAGGTCAAATTATAAGAGCATAGAGTCCATCTTGCTAGGCGTCGGGTTGGGGCGAGGTTTCTCGAAAGGTATTTAGTGGATCCATTTGAGTATATTTTGTCGGAGTAGCCTAAGCATGTAATGGTGCATAGCTTCTTCGTAGCCACACAGAAGCGAGACATGTCTTTTCGAGTTGTGAGTATTTGCCTTTCGTACTCCAAGAACTTCTTACTAAGGTAGTAGATAGCTCTTTCTTCGCTTCTCTGATTTGAGCTAGCATGGCTGTGTGGTATTTATGGTCGTGAGATATCAAGCAAGTTGATCTCGTTGGTGGCATGAGCTGTGGTGGTTTTGTAATATCTCTTTGATTGAGTCAAATGCCTACGGCTGGTCATCATCCCATAGGTGTGATCCGTTTTCTTGAGCTTCTTGAAGATAGGCTCACAAATCATGAGCGAGTTCCGATATGAATAGACTTATATATTGCACTTTCCCAGAGATCCTACGACTTCTTTTTCTGTTTGAGGTTGTGGCATTTCGATGAGCCTTCAATCTTGGAAAGTCATATTTCTATACCTCGTTAGCTAACGCGTATCGAGGAGTTTGCAGGATATTTACTCGAGAATGCACGTTTTTGGAGTTGAGCCTCGTTCCTTGTTGTAGCCTTGTGAAAAATTTGCTAAGGTTCGCAACCTATGCCCTTCTCTATCCTTGGATTTGACAATCATCAGCCGTCTACGTATACCTCGACTTCTTTACTGCCATCATGTCGTGTAAGAGTGTAGTTGCGGTGCGTTGATATCTACCAGCTCCGGCGTTGATCGATCAAATGGCATGACCGTATGAAATAGTTCCCCATTGAGTGACAAAGGCGGTCTTATGCATGTCTTCTATGGCCATCTTAATTTGATTATAACTCTGCATTACCCGTCACGAAGGATAGATGTCGTGAGTACCATGATATTGTCACGATATATCGATGTGTGGTAGAGGAGGTCATCTTTAGGACTTGCTTTGTTTAAGTCCTAAGTCAATCGGCTTACAACTGCAGTTTTCCCCATCCTGTTTTGAAGTACGGGTACTATGTTGGCTGCAGTCAGAATACTCGAAGACTTTGATGACGGCTTTGAATTGCTATCGACTTCTTCCTTAATCTTGAGAAGCCCATTCATCCTCATTAAATGAAAGCTTCTATTTTACAGTTTGAAACACAAACTAATGCGAGATTCTATATGTTAAGGCGATATCTGTCGATCGCACGGCATGTCTTTGTAGGACCCAGCGAAGCGTCTTTGAACTCTAGGTTTGGGAGAATTAAATCGACCCTTTCGGTGAACTCAAGGAGTAGTCCCTATCCTAAGTTCTTGAGGTTCTGAGTTCGGTTCCCTACGTTGATGGGTTCGGTGTCCTCTATTAGTGGTCCTTCCCCTTCTGTAGTATTTCTTTGGCTACGTGGGAGGTATTTCAATTGGTCTGGTCTTGAGTAAGTCGCTCGGTATCATCGTAATGCAAGCGAATTGCGCCAGATAACCACGAAAATGAGCGAAATTCGGTTTATTCATATTAAAATTTGAGTAGAGTTGAAACGAGAAGAAGCCCCAGCTGATCCATGGCTCAGGTGGCGGCAAAGGACGATGGTTGGGACATTTCTGGGAACTACAGACACTAGAGAGCTACAGTAGGAGAATAGAGGAGTGGGGATGACGCAGGAGGAGATCTCTATGGCTTCTCTGGAGCTCAGACTCTAGAGCTAAGACTCAGACTCGAACTCATCGATCTTCTGGTTCTCCCGTGAACATCTCCTTCTCCGGTGGTGAGCTTTAAGAGTCTTCCTTGATTGTTGGTCCACTTGATTGATTTTCTCCATCCTTCTATAGACGACTTGCGTTGGTTTCATGATTAGCGGTGGGGTTGAAGCGTAGATCTTGAAGTATCATTGTAATGATCTCGTCTGTGACCTACTACAAATCGATCTTCTCGCAAACAATGAGGCTAACTGACTTGTTAGTCTAGCGAGTGCTTGTGGGTTTTAGCCGAGTAGGAGACGGTTGCAGGGGATGAAGTAGCGATCGTGAAGATCTCGATTCCGGATAGCTTCCTCTCGAGATAATGCCATGGCTCAAATCCGTGAAAGAGTTCTGAACTTACTTCTTCAACCGAAGTACCCACGTTTAGGGTAGAAATGAGTCGCGTTTGGACTCCCTAAGTGTACGGTTTTAGCTTGGCTGAGCATTTGAGAACCTCTTAACAATTGAGTTGGTACCCTAGTCAGTGGTATCCTCTTTGAGTTCGTTCCATGTAGTGCAGAAAGTATTTCTTAGATGCAGTTAAAGGCATTCCAGAGGAAGTATCCACAGGTTTTGAGCATGTGGTTGACCACCCCGAGTTGGAGTGGGATCATGGTATAAGTTTGATTTGCTTTCTATTGACACTTATGCTTTGGAAGCCCACAGAAGTTAGAGTATCTGAGACTATGAGAACAGTTGTTGTTGTTTTTGATTAACCTTGTGGTGGGCGACCAGTGATCGTCACCACTTTGCCATTTAATTGGGATCTTGATCTTTTGATGGAGGGTGGATATTTACCGCTTTGGAGCATGAATCCAAGGTCTTCCACAAGTATGTTGAAGGAAGCTTCGATGTCCACTATTTGGAAATTAACCTTTAGCTCAGTTGGCCACTGTGGCTATGGTTGGGATTAACAAGTCCTACCACCAATTTACGTACGTGTACCATCATATGCGCGCACACCTTGATTGGTAGAGGTCCAATCCGACTCTTTCGTGTCTAATTTGTACGCCATTTTAAGGAGTATGGCGTTGACCGCGGAGCCATCATCTACCAAGGTCATTGGCACGTTCTTCTTTAGACATAATTACGATGATGTAGAGAACTAAGTTGTGACTAGCGCCAAAAGGTGTGAAATCTTAGTCTGCAGAAAGTAATAAGATTACTTAGCCCAGGTGATTCTTGGAAGACCGAGTTGACTACATCTTGAGTGTAAGTCGTGCGCTACATTTAGTTTTGGCTGAAGCTTGCGGTAAAGCTTGGCGATGTGAGAATAGAGCTCGCTGCTAATTACAATCTGAAAGGTCGATGCACATGTACTTAGCAATTGCTTGAGCAAATGGTCAGTGGAGTCTCTCCGTTATCATTTGTTGTGACCACGTTGGTTGGACCATTTTTGAGTAGTGCTTTGATATGGGCGGCCGAAACGGGTTAGGTGGTCACGTCTTTCCAAGTCTTCACTTGGTTTTGGTACTGTTTCCTTGACTAGAGGTTCTTAATGAGAGTACTCATCTTCATCATCATCAGGTCCAAACCCTTTAATGATTCAGCTAGTTTCCTCATTCTCATTATTTCATCCTCTGTCGTATGATTTGGTCGAAACTAGTTTATCTACCGTGACGACTATTTCTTGCATTGTAGCATCTTGAGAGAAGATTAGTGGCATACGCTCCTTGGGTGTTGTGTTGGATCACGTAGAGTTACTCCACATTTTCTAATTCCCCACTTTCCTATCCACACTCCTTGCCCATATTAGTCAATTAAGTCGGGAAATGGTAGGTGAGATGGTAAGTAGACCCCTCACTCTCTGTTACGTGGATATTATCTTCGGTACGGAGAAATGAGATGTGAACAATCTGAGTAGATTAAGTCACTTGTAATCACTAGAACTCCAAAGAGGATTAAAGGTGTTGTTAGGTTTTGCCCTCTCGGCGGTGTTAGTAGTCGACCATCTTGATCATGTCTTGAAGCCCACATTTTTCAAGCATGTGCATTTTGCAGCCTGTGTCATGCCCCTTACCCCTGTGGTATTCACGGTCACGAGTTCTGTCGTCCAATTTTGGATTTCATTCCGGTTCAGGATGTAGATCCCAATGAACTTGAAGTTTGCCTTGCTTCATTAACCTTTTAGGCGTTGGAGTATGTGTCCCCAAGTTTGTGAATTTCCTTGGTGGGAATACTTTTCTTGGATGGCTCAGAAGGTTAACTTCATCTATCTTGCTAGTGGGCAGTATGAATGACTTGTTGAACCTTGATATCCTCGACCCTGCGTTTTGGACAAGAGTCCTTTCACGGGATGTCATCTTCAATCCTTGTCCCTAAAATGCAGTTAAGTCCTTGAAAGTTTTGATATTTTGGTATCTCAAATTGGCATAAATAGGTTTGAATTATCCACTGAACTTCTCCACAGGTAGCCTCATCGGGCGTTCAACTAGTTGGGTGCTAGTCTTCACTCCACCTACTTGGGAAGTGGGGTGAATCCTTCTTTGTCATTTTGGGTAAGAACCTCTAGAGTGCGCATGTTAACTTGGATCTCGGCATTATCGCATATTGTTTAAGCTTCGATTGCGGCGTCTTCAAATAAGCGGATCTTCTTGTGTTCTAAAGTACAACCATTTTTTAGGGATGGTGTCGAGATGAAGGAAAGATCGCCAAGAACATCTCGGGTTTGATGCCTTTGATAAACATGTCGCCAGAAGGCACGGATGTAGTTCAAAGGGTTCTCGTTGCCCCTTAATTTAGGATACTCAAATCGTATTGAGTTGGTTGGCAATTTACGATTGGGCTTCATGCTTTAATGATTGTTTTCCCTATAAATGTCATCCCCTTTAAGGTACATCAATTGCTCCTCTAAGTGTTGGAGTCTTTTCTCAGCTACGATTAGTCCACATGGAGATTTTCATCCCTGATTCATCCGTAGTCACCCTATTACTTCACTTTCATGGGGAGGTAATCTTCCCTCTACGGCATAGATCCGACCCTCGATGGTCTCAAGCGATCATGGACTTGGTCTTGTGGTGGATTTGGGCTCAAGCGCGGCTGGTCGTCAATTACCATCTTGAAGTTGGTGGAGGTTTGTTTCGGCGAGATCCAGGCATCTTGAAAGCGGATAAGAGATCGATGACGAATCAAAACTCGATCGACCATTCTAACACACTTGCTAAAAGAAATGTTTTAACTCGTGAAGTGGAGTGTGTGCCACTTGTGTTGGTGGGCTTTGAAGAAAGACCAGGGTTTTTGAAAATGTGTATCATAGTCATTATGTTGCATGGTTGTAGGAGTGGACTCCCAAGTAGGAGTTTTGAAATGGGCTTGTGACCCGGTTTTTGACTCGATAAACGGACGATTTCATACGGGTTTCTTGCTAATCAAAGAGACCTATTTATTTTTTTCGAGAATTTTGATTAAAGAGGGTTTTGATTTTTTTTCTGTGCGTCATTAGTTTTTGTTTAGAAATGGTGATCACGTAAAGTACAAACATTCGCTCTGGCTTCCTCTTGGAATCTTGAGTGCGTTTAAAGGTTTTTGGTTTAGGGGTGGAGTCGTGCACCCGGACCATCAGGCAGTCGTGGAGGCTCGTGCCAAACAAGAGTAAGGCAGGTCCTAGTCCATTTTCCTCGAGTAGTGAGGCCCTTGATACGTGAGAGTAAGCATCCTTGGTGCAGGATGGCGTCAATCGGCTATCCGTCATGGAGGCCCAGGCAAAATTAAGGAGATGGTTGAGCGGGACGATTGGTCAAATAGTTGGGTTGGGCTAGGAAGCCGAATCAGCAGTCGGCCAGGGTTATGGCAAACCAATTGTCTTGTACAAACTATTCCCACTGACTTGTTCGAGTTTCTTGTTACTGCGATAGGTGTGTATCCCGGTAGTTGTAAGTGTGGACAGCGGGGAGTGCACGGCGCTTGGGAGAAAGATAACAAGTTTGCATTTTTGTTAAGTCGCCACAATTTTATAGGAAGTGGAACCGTTCGAATATCGGTGTCGTGTCAGGAACCCATGAAGTAGGAGACATGAACACTAAGCGATCGTTACCCTTAGCGATTACATGTCTGGGAATTGACTCTCGTGGATGCCCGATGAACACGGGTGCTCACGGAGATACGGGTAAAGGGTGAGAATCCGTGTTAGGCTCTTTTATTCAGACACCTAATCCGCCGCCTCGTCGCGGCCTCCTACTAATGATTAAGGAAATTCGCCGTACTGCGATGTAAACCGGCCTAAATGCATGCAATGCAACATCAAGATTTTAATCCTAACATGTGAGGAGTAGGCTAGAAGTCGGTTGACCGCGTAATTCAGCAAACAATTGGGTCGAAGTAGGATTTAATGTTCAATTACATGTGAAAATATACAAATAATACAGTAAATATGACAAAAACAATA